>NW_024080934.1:1159280-1232906 GCF_003009895.1 Hyaena hyaena | reverse complement strand
GAACTCCCCTATGACCCAGCAATAGCACTGCTAGGAATTTACCCAAGGGATACAGAAATGCTGAGGCATAGGAGCACATGGACCCCAATGTTCATAGCAGCACTCTCCACAATAGCTAAAACATGGAAAGAGCCTACGTGTCCATCAACAGATGAATGGATCAAGAAGATGTGGTTTATCTATACCATGGAATACTACTTGGCAATGAGAAACAATGAAATCTGGCCATGTGTAGCAACATGGATGGACCTTGAGGGTGTTATGCTGAGCGAAATAAGTCAGGCAGAGAAGGACAAATATCATATGTTTGCACGTATAGGAGGCTTAGGAGGAACTTGACGGAGGAACAAGGGGGAGAAGAAGGGCGGAAATGGTGGGGGAAAGGAAGAGAGGCAAACCATGAGAGACTCTTGAATGCTGACAAAAACTGAGGACTGATGGATGTGGGGGGAGGAGGGATGGGCATGGAGGAGGACACTTGTGGGGATGAGCACTGAGTGTTATGTGGAAACTAATTTGACAATAAACTATTTGTAAAAAAAAATAAAATAAAATAAAATAAAAACAAAATACTTTTCTTTTCAAAATAATATATTTTAATCCTTGTTTCTTTTTCTCTTTTTTTATTCAACTCCTTTCCCTTCTCCTTAGACACCCCCACTCCTGAACAAGGAAACCAGGGTCAGTGTTCCAGTGGTCATCTTTTGAATATTTTCCCTTGCCCATGAGATTATAAACAAATATATATATATGTTATTACTTGCCTGATAAAATTTGTATTATACTATGTACACTTCTCAGCAATTTGCTTATTTCACTAAAAACAAAAAACAAACTCAAGATCGAGAGATAAAGATCTACGAGAGATAAAGATCTAATTCATTCTTTTTGTTGCTTGTATAAATTCCGTGGCATGAATGCATGATAAATGAATTTTATCTGATCATTTCCCTCCTGATAGGCTTCAGATTTTTCTATTTCTTGCCACTATACAAAGTAATATAAAACTGACTTTATACACATACACTTGAATTCTGGTCATTTTCTTTCCTCAGGATAGACTCTTATCTTTTTTTTTTTAACTGAGAAAATATTTTATTGGGTAAAATGGGTAGGAAAAAAGCTACACATTGTTAATTTTGAGGAAGGTAAGACTTAGCTTGAGTTCAAATCCAAACATTATGCTACTCTTACTGAATAAATTAAGCTTAAATAAATAGAGATCTAATATGTTAGGCAGGGAAATGCACATTTTAAGGAAAACTATGATTTTTTAAAAAGAGAGTAATGCAAAATAATGAACACATGCTATTTTTAAATTATTCTAATCAATAATCAAAGCATTTTCTTTTCTTCCCTATTGAAAGGCATTATTGCCAGAAGTCATAGCATGTAGTACAAGAAACATTTCATGTATTTGCAGTAAACTTTACACTTTAAAGTTATAATTTAAGCATTAGTGACTGTAAAGCAAATAACTCATTATCTCTTGGATTTGCTCATTTTAGAAGAACATATATTTTTTTATTATAAATGTATTAAAGGATGGCACTCCTTAATACTTATACCACTCATACTTGTTACTCTGTTGCTATACAAAACCCTGTTTACATACCATTAAAATAATGACTTGATAATTAGAATGTTATTATAATGTTATTTCAAATCTACATGCTAATCTTGAGTAACGTTTATTACTTAAGAAATCAATGTTCTGGGCACTTGGGTGGCTCAGTTGGTTGGGCAAACAACTCTTGGTTTCAGCTCAGGCCATGAGCTTGCAGTTTCATGAGTTCAAGCCCCGCGTCGGGTTCTGTGCAGGCAGTGTGGGACCCGCTTGGGATTCTTCCCCTCACTGCCCCTCCTTCGCTTGTGCTCTGTCTCTCAAAATAAAAAAATAAACTTTATTTTACTTTTTAAATGTTTACTTATTTTTGAGAGAGAAATAAAGACAGAGAGAGTGAGACGAACGTGAGAAGGGGCAGGGGCAGAGAGAAAGAGAGAGAGAGAGAGACAGAATCCAAAGCAGGCTCCAGGATCCAAGTTCTCAGCACAGAGCCTGACACGGGGCTCAAACTCACAAGGTGTAGGATCATGACCTGAGCCAAAGTCAGACACCCAACTGACTGAGCTACTCAGGTGCTGCAAAATAAATAAACTTAAAAACAAAAAAAAGAATTCAATGTTCTGATTTTAAGAGTGTCTCAGTTGGGGCACCTGGCTGGAGTTGGTGGAACATGTGACTCTTGATCTTGGGGTTTTAAGTTCTAGCCCCATGTTGGGTGCAGAGATTACTTTAAAATAAAATCTTTAAAAACCAAACAAAAAAAGATGATCTCACTCATTCATAGTATAAAGTCATGGCATGAAATTCATGAAAAATGTAAGGCTATGTCAACATAAGACAAGATTATGACTGTTAGATCATAGATCTTAGGTATATGATCTAATAATTGTATGCATTATTTTTTAAAGATTTGCCAAATAGTGTTCCCAAGAGCCTACAATAATTAACATTTCCTCCAATAAATAGGAGTGTGTTCTTTTCTTAAAATTCCCTAGAACTGAGTATCATCACCCTCTTTGCTAATCTTACAGATAAACAGTGGTATAGCAATGTTACCTTAATGTACATTCCCCTCATTAAAGCTAAAGCTGAGCCTCTTTTTATGTTTGTTGGTCATCTAGATTTTCTCCTCTATAAAATCCTATTTCTATCTTTTGTCTTTTGTAAGATTTATTTCAGGAATGCTAAATTAGTTAATTTTCAGGAAATCTATAAACATAATTTATCATCTCAACAAAAAAAGGAAGTGAAATAGGGGCACCTGAGTGTCTCAGTCAGTTAAGCGTCCAACTTCAGCTCAGGTCATGATCTCACTGTTGGGGTGAGAACCCCAGCCCCACTTGGGGTTCTATGCAGGTAGCTTGGAGCCTGACACCTGCTTGGGATTCTGTGTTTCCCTGTCTCTCCGCCCCTCCCCCACTCACACTTTTGTCTCTCTCAAAAATAAAGAAACATTAAAAAAAATAAAAAGGTTTTTAAAAAGAAAGTGAAATAAAACAAGACATTAAGAGATTCCCACAATGTACTGGGTAAAATTCAGTAGCTAAGTAAAATAGAGAAAGCCTAAAACAATTTAAGTATGATAACAATGGTTTATTTTATTTTATCTTTTTTTTTTAAGACTGTTTATCAAAAGCAAACATCGTACCAAATAGTGATGCATCAAAACCATTCCTATTCAGGGCGCCAGGATGACTCAGGTGGTCAAGCATCCAACTCTTGGTTTTGGCTAAGGTCATGATCTCAACAGTTCATGAGATGGAGCCCCACATCAGGCTTTCTGCTGACAGCCAAGAGCCTGCTTGGGATTTCCTCTCTCTCTCTTCCTCTCTCTCTCTCTCTCTGCCCCTCCCATACTTGCCCTCACTCTCTCTCAAAATAAATAAATTTTTTAAAAAACCTATTTCTATTCATATCAGTAACACAACAATGCCAAATATCACCATCATTGTTAAGTGTTTTTAGAGGTTCTATACAAGAAAATTAAATAATCAGTAAAATATCATAAAATATAAAATTATATATATCAGCAAATTGTACAATTATTTTAAAAATCAAAGACATGAGGGGATGCCTGGGTGGCTTAGTTGGTTAAGCATTCAACTCTTGATTTCAACTCAAGCCTTAATCTGACAGTTCATAAATTTGAGCCCCACATCAGGCTCTGTGCTGACAGTGTGGAGCCTACTTGGGATTCTCTCTCTCCCCCTTCTCTCTGCCCAACCACTCTACTCTCTCTCTCTCAAAATAAATAAATAAACTTTTAAAAAGGTTTAAAAATCAAAGACATGATATTTTTTAAATGCTTTATTTATTTATTTATTTATTTATTTATTTATTTATATTTTTGAGAGAGACAGAAAGAGAGCATTATATGGGACTGGCAGAGAGAGAGAGGGAGACAGAGAATCCCGAGCAGATTCTGCACCATCAGTGCAGAGCCTGACATGGGGCTCAAACTCGTGACTTGTGAAATCATGACCTGAGCTGAAACCAAGAGTCAGACACTTAACCAAATAAGCCATTCAGATGCTCCAAAAACTAGTTCTTATAGAATTTCATAAGGTGACAATATCAGCTATAAGTCAGTAGATAACATACAACTACCCTATAACCTAGCAATTATATTCATGGGTATTTATGTAAGAAAATTAAAAGCATGTCCACGAAAAACATTTGTATAAGAATGTTCAATTGTAGCTTTGTTTCTAATAACCATAAAATAAAAATTACTCAAATGTCTATCTACAAGTAAATGGATAAATAATACATGGTGCATTGATACACTGAAATTCAGCAATAGAAAGGAATAGACTATTGAGAATAAACACAACAACACTGATGAAATTCAAAAACCTTATGTTAAGTGAAAAAAGTAGACACAAAAGAGCACATCTGTATGACTTGGTTTATATGAAATTCTAAACTAGACAATACTAATCCACAGTGATCAAAATCAAAACATCTTAGGGGCAAGAGACAAGGGGACATACTAGACTGATGGCAACGTTCCATACCTTGACTGACATAGTGGTTGTATACACACATGTATACGTTTGTCAACCCTCACTGAATTACCTGCTTAAAATCTAGGCATTTTATCATATATAACTTGTACCTCAATATACACTATATCTCAATTATATATCATTTGGGAGGAAAGAGTTAAGGAAGGAGAAACCAGAAACTTTGTACATTGCTGCTACGAATATAAAATGGTCTAGTCACTTGGGGAAACAGTTTGGCATTTTCTCAAATACAGTAAAATGAACCAGCAGTTCCACTCCTGGATGCCTACCCAAGAGAAATGAAAGCATATATCCACACAAAGACATGAATGTAGAGTTCACAGCAGCATTATTTACAATAACCAAGAAGTGGAAATTATCTATATCTAATAACTAATAAAAGGATAGATAAAATGTGGTATACCATACAACAGAATATTATTTAGCAACAAAGAAATGAAATATTAATACATGCCACAATATGAATGAACCTTAGCAATAGTATACTAAGTGAAAGAGCTTAGTCACAAAGGTCATATTATATGATCCCATTCATGTGAAATATCCAGAATAAGCAAATCCAAAAAATAGATTAGTGGTTGCTTGGGCCTGGGATTAGGGGTAGAAATAGAGATTAATTATAAATGGGCATGAGGGATCTTATTAGGAGGATCAAAATGTCCTAAATCTGATTTATAGTGACAATTGTACCACTCAATAAATTTGCCAAAAGTCATTTAATTGTGCACATGAAATAAGTGGTTTTATGATATACAAAATATATACGTCAATAAAGTTTTTATTTATTTATTTAATTGTTTTATCTTTGACGGAGACAAAGACAGAGCAAGCAGGAGAGGGACAGAAAGGGAGGGAGACACAGAATCCAAAGCTGGCTCCAGGCTCTGTGCTATTTTCACAGAGCCTGATCTGGGGTTCGTACCCACGAACCACAAGATTATGATCTGAGCCAAAGTCATAGGCTTAACCTACTGAGCCACCTAGGTGCCCCAATAAAGTTGTTTTTAAAAAGTCAAGAAAAATAATTGAAGAATCTTCTCAATTTATTGGCAGCAGTAATCCAAGGATATTAAATGTTTGGTATGTTAGAAACACATCTATAATAAAAAGAAAAGAGAAAATAGAGCAGATTGTGAATTTCCTCTCCAACTTTTTTTTATTTGAAAAAAATTTTTAATGTTTTATTTATTTCTGAGAAAGAGAGATAGCATGAGCTGGAAAGGGTCAGAGAGAGAGGGAGATACAGAATCTGAAACAGGCTCCAGGCTCTGAGCTGGCAGTTAGCACAGAGCCCGATGCAGGGCTTGAACCCACAAACTGTGAGATCATGACCTGAGCCAAAGTGGGAAACTTAACCAACTGAGCCACACAGGGCGCCCCTCTCCAACTCTTTTTAAAAGAAGTTCATTCATTCATCATTCATTCGACCTGCTGAAATGGGAATAAAATAGTAAGTAAGGTAATCATAATCTATCTTGTACTTCAAAAGAGGAAACAGACCTTTAAAAAGATCAATTAATAAATGCTTGCAAATAATAAATGAAATAAAGGACTAATAAAAATCTATCACTTTTCTCTATATCATTATTAACCAGGTAGAAAGAGAACATTTTTAAATTCCATTTACCAAAAAAAAAAACTAGAAAATATTGTTGGAATGGTACAAGTCTTAAATTAAGAAAACTATATTTAAAAAAGCATTAAAGATGACAAATAAATGGAAATATATTCTATGCCAGTTAGAATCCCAAGGAGGTTTTGGAGCTAAATGATTTATAATTACATATACTGAAAAATAAAAATCTGGAAATAACCAGGAAATTTATGAAAAATAATAATGAAGAGAATCTCTACTATTTTTAAATTTATGTTAACAACAATGCTTTCCAACATTATACTGGCCTAACGACAGAAGATAGATCAGCAGAGCAGAACACGATATATGGGGAAAGATAAGTCTATAGACAAGAGATGGCAATTCATTTCATAGGGCAGTACAGTGTAATTATGCGGACACAATTGGTTATCCAACTAGAAGAAAATAAAAACAGTAATTCCAGTGGATTAAAGCTTTAAAGCTATAATCATAATAGACAAAGAATGCCTATAAATTACAGGAGAAAACAATACCCAAAAGAAAAATGTGATGGTGCTTTTTTACTTCTATCATAAACAAGACTGAAATATGTTCAAGATTATTTTGTAAAGGCTATTGTAAAACTCTGTGGGAAGAAGCAGAATTGGCTTTTTGTTTTGTTTTTTGATTTAATACAAAAATTGTTTCTGGAAATTTTGGTAAGAGACTATTTGTGGAATAAGTGGTTCTTACAGAGTTCACATTCATTTATCCAACCAATATTCACTGAATTCCAAATATGTGCAGGTTTCTTAGAGAAGTGTTTGATAAATACATCTGGCAACTGAACAGAAGTTGAAGTAATTTTTCAAAGAGAAAAACCTAAATAATGTGGCTAAAATAATTTCTAAAGAATCTATTAAAATCAGGTTTGGAGTTGGGGATTATTGTGTAGGGTGTCTGAGCTATCTTTAAGCTATTACATTGGTAAGAAAAGAGGCAAAATTGGAAAGTTGAAACTAGGTAAGCATGACTTTAGCTGTTATTTTCCTTATTTTCCTCCTCCCTCTCCTTCGTCTCCTTTCTTCCTTCCCTCCTATCCCTTTCTTTCTAAAGACAATATTCATAAAAATGATCATGTTAGCTGAAGTTGTCATAGACAGCTGGGACACAAGTCAATACCATGCTTATCTCAGTTAATCAGCAGTTTGTATTCAGAAGCCAGTCAGGTAAGTGGGACACAGCTTTAAGGGATCCAAGCAGAAGTTAGTATCTGGGAGTAATGCAGCTGATGGTAGCCAATTAAAGCTCTGCCTGAATGGAACAGGACACCTGGCCAGCCAGCTGAGAGCAAAAGCAAGTGGGGGCGCCTGGGTGGCTTAGTCGGTTGGGCGTCCGACTTTCACTTGGGTCATGATCTCGCGGTTCGTGGGTTCAAGCCCCGCGTCGGGCTCTGTGCTGACTGCCAGCTCGGAGCCTGGAGCCTGTTTCAGAGCCTGTATCTCCCTCTCTCTCTGACCCTCCCCTGCTCACGCTGTGTGTCTCTCTCTCTCTCCTAGAAATAAATAAATAAATAAATAAATAAATAAATAAAAGCAAGTGGTAAACTCCGGCATGTCATGTGGTTGGTATTAGGTGAGTTATATTATCAATTGATAATGCTATCAACTGATAATGCTATCAACTGATAATGCTGGTGTAGCAACTGAACAATGTTAAAGATGAGAACTAGAAGAGAAGATGACTTGGCCTAGGGCATGTTATGAAAGGAAATTCACAGTATTAATGTATAGAACATAGGCACTTTGAAGACAAAGACCCTGTCTACCTTATTTAGCAATAGATCCCCAATTCTGGCACATGGTAAGCACATGAAGGAATGAATGTATGTTTTGTCCTATGCACATTAAAATATTCTGTAACACCAAACGATCTATAGAAGCCCTGGAGGATTAGTCACTTCGGACATCCCTACACAAGAATGAGGTCAGAGGACCTGAATCTTGGAAGTTCTCCACACCTTTAAAAGATCTGGAGTCATGCGTCAAACCAATGTTAGGTAGGGGTGAGTGAGAAGAAAGTGAATTCAGCCAGATCTACTCTGAGCCTGCGGGGAGACAGCTCTGGACTCTAGATCTCTTACTATCTTTTCTCAGGAAGGACTTTTTCTTACACATTAAAAGTGTTATGACCAGAGATTTTAGTGTAAGTTTAGGGGTAAAGAGACAAAGCAGCTTGCTGACAAGTCTATTTCCCTTCTAGACTCTAAGGTTTTTGATTAAAGAATCCTTCTCTTTTCATCTCTATATAACCAGTACCTAGTATAAAAACAAACGAGTCACTCCCTCTCACAAAGATGCCAGCTGCTTGATGACCCTAGCTAACTAGAATCAGTATGCTTCCCTAGCCGCTTAATTCCTTCTTCTTTGGGTAATTGGTCACTCTAGACTTAATACATAAAGGTAGATAAAAGCAGCCAGTAATGAATGCATTAGTGCTCAGTCCAAAGCAGAAACAAATCAAAAAGGCAGGACAGGGGAAAGTGAGGCAAAGAAGTGAGAAATGAAGGAAAAATCCATCATAAAACCTAGTGCTCAACTCCAGCAGGATTAGTATCATAATTTTAAAGATATAAATATGCAAACAACAGTAACAACAAAGAAAAGCATTCATATTGCTAGCTCCATCATAACAGTACTGTGACATAAGCCTTACTGTTAACTCCAGATGGGTGAGAACAGAGGGTGCCCTTGATGAGGGAGCATGGGGCAAGCTGAGGCCAACAGCACACGCACCCCCCTCCCTCAGGTGGCAGATGTAGGATATTCCTCGGACATTCCAGGCTACCCAAGAACAAAGGAAAAGGGCTTAAGTGCTTGCCATGGGGATGTGGGAAATGAAGGCAAATGAAAAATTAAACCCCTTTACTCCCTACAGCCCATTGACAAGTCCTTGAAACCAGCAGAGTGACCTCCCTTGATGACAGTTCACTAGGGGCAAAAGAGAATCTTGGCTTAGCATTATGCCAACCTCGAGGATCCTGTAAATCTACTGTAACTTATAAAACTTCCTTTGGAAACTTCCTTTATCTCACTGCCCCCAAGATATATGCTGGCAATCATACTCCAAGTTTATGGTCCCCCTATACATCTGAAGGGTCTGACGACTGAGGTTTTACTAAATGATAATAAAAGGCATTTCCCTAGCAAAAGCTAGCCCTTCAAGGTTCTGGAAATCTTGCTTCCAAAATACCTTAGAGACTTACTCTACCCCTGCCCTCCTCCCAACCTAAAGGTATATAATGAGGTACCCATCATGACCTTTCTGCCCATGGGTCCTGTCCCCGTGCTTTAATAAAATCACCTTTTTGCACCAAAGACACCTTCAAGAATTCTTTCTTGGCCATCATCTCAAGACCTCCCCACCATCACCACAAAACTTCATCACTCTTGTTGAGATGCCCACAAAGGAAGAAAAAATTATTGAACGTTGTGTGCACAGACCTTAAGTTATAAAGGAAAGGAAGCATCAAAATCTTGCTCTACATAGGAAAACTGTATGTTATGCTTCCTAATGTAATTATGTTTTTAAATCAGTAAAGGCTCATTTCTAGTTCCCACCACATCCTTGTCAATGGCTGGTTGTGGCTCTGAGACCAGGCGAACAGATCTGTCTCACGTGGAACATTGCCAGTCGTGTTGGCAAAGGGAAAAGCGAGCATGGCACACACATTACACATGCACTCCTTAGGCTTCCATTTGAAAGTGACATGTTGCTTCTGCTCTTAGTTCAGAGGCCCAAACAATACAAGTAACCATGTCTGACTTCAGGAGGGCAGGAATATACCATCTTCCTACAGAATGGCACCCTTAGGGAAGGTGCTGTTTTTGAGAACAGACATCTTTATCTTGATCTCAGTCTCAAAAAGAAACTTCTCACCATGTCACTATTTTAGGAATAAATTTGGGTGATCATATTTAAAAAAAACTTTTTTAATGTTTATTCATTTTTGCGAGAGAGACAGAGCATGAGCGGGGGAGGGCAGAGAGAGAGGGAGACACAGAATCTGAAGCAGGCTCCAGGCTCTGCACTGTCAACACAGGGCTCAAACTCGTGGACTGTGAGATCATGACCTGAGCCAAAGCCAGATGCTTAACTGACTGCGCCACTCAGGCACCCCTGGGTGATTATATTTTAAATCTTGTATTTGATTGACAAGACACTTAACCCCTCTGGGCCTCACTTTATCTGAAAAATTATGCAGTTGGATTAAATCAGGGTTTTCCAGCCTTGGTAGTATTGACAGTTTGGTGTGGACGCTGTGCTGTGCATTGCAGCATCCCTGGCCTCCACCCCTAGATACCAGCAGAACCCACCCTAGTTGGGACAACCAAAAATATCTTTAGACATTGGCATATGTCTTCCTGGTTGAGAATCACTGGGCTAGATGAATCACTGGGCTAGATGATCTCTCACATCATTTCAAATTCTAAAATTCAGAGCTCCACTAATCTATGTGCAAAACAATAAAATCCTTTGCCAAATTTTGACACACAAAATATGCCAGTCAAAGAAAGTAATAACTACAATCTGTAAAGTGACAGTCTGAAACTAAGGCTTCCCCAGCTGTAAACACAGAATCTAGATCCATAAGCCTTCTAATATGCTAACCAAAATTCTGTAACCATTAAAGAGTAAAGTATTATATAGAGAAATGAGCAAACAATATTCCTGCAGAAGGTGGGGAGCCAGATCTTTTTATACAAGTAATGTTTAGGCTTTATCCCAAGAAGGTGTTGTTCACAAGTGGTTTAAACATTTTATTATTGAATATATAAACTGCCTTATTCCAAAAAGCATTTGAGGCAGCTTACAAAGAGGCATATATAATAAAATGGAAAGAATATAATAAAGATGGGGGAAATAGGTAAAGAACAAAGAGTAAACAAATATTGTGATCCTCAAAGTCAATGTCATTTCTGTTGTTGTGCATAAAACGTAAGATCAGAATTACAGGATGTTGAAGGGAAAGTTAGAGACAAAATAATTATCTAATTTGTACTGTCAGAGAAGAGGAATTACTCTCTAAAGAAACAAGGTTTTTTCAGCAGCTCCTGTGTGGCTCAGTTGAGTGTCAACTCGTGGTTTCAGCTCAGGTCATGGTCTCATGGTTTGTGAGTTTGAGCCGTGCACTGGGCTTCGTGCTGACAGTGTGGAGCCTACTTGAGATTTCCTCTCTCCCCCTCTGCCTGCCCCTCCCCTGCTCATGCTGTCTCTGCTTCTCCTGAAACAAATAAATAATCTTAAAAAAAAAAAGAAAAGAAAAGAAAAGAAAAAAACCAAGGTTTTCCTTAGGATTTAATCAGATGTATGCTTTATGTGAGGGACACATGAAACCCATATTCATAGTTTCACAGAAAAAGCCAGTTTTTATATGAACCTTAAATATAATTTTAATGCATAATCTTGAAACACAATCTGGTGAAGGTGATTCTTTGGGAAGCTAAGCCAACATAGGTAGCTTTCCAATGAAAGCTGTCTAATGACCTAGGTGATCCAAAGGTAAGATGCTATTTGCCTATAAAAGTGATTTTCAAAGCGTGGTTAGTGGAGGAAACTTTTCTTCAGGGAGAATCTTCTAGAGAAGTCTTGAATATATCTGTGCCTTTCCTTCTTTCCACTCTCTCTCATCCTCAGAAGGCCTCAGGGACTCAAGGCAAAGTTCAAAAGCCACTAACCTAGAGAATAAAACTTCAAATACCTGGAATACTTTCAACAATTCAACAATTATGTATTGTGCTCCTGCTAAGTATCAGAGAAAATATTGTTTTAGGTATTAGTTTTCTATAAAATAATTTTTTAAGTTGGGGTGTCTGAATGGCTCAGTTGGTTGAGCGTCTGACTTCAGCTCAGGTCATGGTCTCACAGTTTGTGCGTTAGAGCCCGGCATCGGGCTCCGTGCTGACAACTCAGAGCCTGGAGCCTGCTTCAGGTTCTGTGTCTCCTTCTCTCTCTGCTACTCCCGTGCTCACACTCTGTGTGCATGTGTCTCTCTCAAAACTTAATAAACATTTTTTAAAATTTTTAATAATTTTTTCAGCTGAAATTTTGTGAGAAAATTGACAGTTCATAATACAATTTCCTGATAAAGCCTGCAGTGTGGGTTAACACTCAGACCCTTAAATTTAGAAGAGTTCATCATTGAGCCCACTTCTACTATGGAAGTGAAACGTTCTGACCAGGATTCACATCTGGGTCCAACAGTGTCCCATCTCCTCACAACAGATACACACATCAGGATTCTTCTCAGAAATCCATTTTGGATCCACTATGGACCTGACCTAGTGCTTGGTCCCCATCCAAAGTTTCTACATTGCTGAGCAGTGCTGAGGCAATCTGAGTCTAAAAATCTTTCAGCACAAATGTTATCAGTGATCAACCTGATGTTATATGACCTTCTGGCTCTGGTCAGCCAAATGCCAAATTCTCCTCACCAGTTTCAAACACTGCTTCACCCCACCTCCCATCCTTTTCCCTCAAGATCCAGAGTAAAACTACCCCTGAGCAGCTGGCTTCCATTCCTTATCCCTGGATCGCCACCTGGCCTTGCTCCTCAGTCCTACACTGGGGCCTTTCAAAGCAGAAGGCTCACAGAGGCCAAGCGTTACTCGTAAGTAGAAAACAAGGTACGAGAAACTGCACCAGGAAAAAGGGTCCTTTGCTCTCCCACCAAGAACACACAAGTATGCATTCCCAGATTTTATCTCATGATTTGAACATAAATGAAAGGTCTTCCTCGAAAAAGAATGAAGGCAAGGAAGGTGTTTGACTAAGAACTACAACTTGGAAAGTCTCAGTCATGCATTAGTAGCTAGTTCTAAATAATAACATCTTCCAGTGTAACAGATAATATGAAGTCATAGAATACAATCCAATGTAAGTGAACTAATTAATACAGACCAGTCTGATACCTACTATTTACATACTGAAGAATGTCTATCAATATTACCTTTGTTTTATCAAAGTTAGTGTTGTTTGCAATAGGTTAAAAACATAGAAATTAGGGGCGCCTGGGTGGCTCAGTTGGTTGAGCATCCGACTTTGGTTCAGGTCATGATTTCACAGTTGAGTTCGAGCCCCAGGTCAGGCTCTGTGCTGACAGCTAGCTCAGAGCCTGGAGCCTGCTTTGGATTCTGTCTCTCCCTCTCTCTCTGCCCCTTCCCCGCTCATGCACTGTCTCAAAAATAAATATTTAAAAAAATTGAAATTAAAAACATATCCAACATTCAATAAATACATAGAAATATATACCATCTCTTTAGAATTTCATATTATGAGAACATTATTATTTCCTTTTTAAAGGTGGGGAAACTAAGTCACAAGGAAGTTAAGTTACTTCCCCAAGATCAAAAAGCTAATGAGTGGTAGGGATGGGATTTGATGCAAAGAATCTGGGCTGCAAGGTCTGAGTGTGCTCTTAACCACTCTACAAGCCTCTTTCTGGGTTTCCATCAATCACATATGACCTGGCATTAAGAAAATCCATGTCAAATAAGAACGACTCTCAGCTACTTCTCTGTAATTATGTGTCCACAGAAAGAGAAATAATTCTAAAGTCTAAGCAAAACAAAAATAATGTGAATAGCTTGAACAAACCAAATCCTGCAATCCATTCTCAAGTCTGTCATAAACACATCACTGCTTTTGTTAGCACAGAATATTGACAGCCATTTTATTTCACATTCCTATTTTATTCCAATATCACAGTTTTCTACACACTCATGATTTAGGTAGTAGCTGAATATATCTGACTATTTTGTAATCTAGATAACCTAGACTTGACGCTGAAAAGAGAATATTTAGAACTTATAATATGGAATCTGAAGCTTCCTTTTGAATTGAGTTAAAATAACTTTACTATTTTCTCATAAAAATAAGAGTGTTATGGTAGAAAATTTCAAAATACAATAAAAGTCATGGTCCAGGGGCACCTGGGTGGCTCAGTCGGTTAAGTGCCTGGCTCTTGGTTTTGGCTCAAGTCATGATCTCATAGTTCGTGGGTTCGATCCCTGTGTCACACTACGCTGACAGTGCAGAGCCTACTTGGGATTCCCTCTCTCCCTCTCTCTCTGCCCTTCTCCCACTTGTTCTCTCTGTCTCTCTCTCAAAATATATAAATTAAAAATATATTTTTTATATGGCCCAGTGATACCAATACAGACACTGTCATATACCTCTTTTCAATTTTATTTCTGTGCTAATATCAGCTACCACTTATTGGACATTTAAAGATTGTCAGGCACTGTGCCAAGCATTTATTATGTTTCTTGTTTAATTTTTACAAAAACCAACAAGGCAAGTACTGTTATTATTATTCCTACTTTTCTGATAACTGAGGCTTAGAGAGGTCTGGAAACTGGCCCTCAGCCAAGGTTCGAATCTACTACTAGAAGAATTGCTAATCCTATGATCTCCATGAGGCAGGAAGTCCATCTATAATCTTTCCTTAGGCACTATGTTTGGTAAAGGCTTAACAAATATGGTTCGTTTTCATTTCCTCCAGCCTTATCCATTTTTTTCATGTAAATACAAACTTATTAACTGGTTTATTAACTCAAGATTTCTTGACTTGAGCAATAACAACATTGTTGGTTGAATGATTCTCTGTTGTGGGGACTGTCCTCTACACTGTAGGACATTTGAATGTTGAGAAGCATCCCTGGCCTCTACCCACTAGATGCCAGTAGTGTTCCCCTGGTTGTGACAACCAAAAATGCCTCCAGACATTGTGGAGGGAGAAGTGAGGGCAAAGTGTCCCCAGTTGAGAACTACTGAAGTTTAATAAACCCTGTAACAACCTCTGGAAACTCATAGTCTAATTAACATAGACCATTAACTAAGGCCTTTTTCATAGAAACAATTCAATAAAGATTACCTACAGATTTCCTTTATAAAGAGCTCTTTTAGGATTCTTGAAGGGTTGACTGATGGGTACTTCTCGGCAGTTTCTGGGTATTCTGCATTGTTTCACTGTGTTCACCTTGAGGCTACTGCAAATCCTCTTGACAAATGAATTTTGACAGAGCATCTCCTCAAATACTTTTATACAGATCTGAACCATCAGTCCTTGAGTCTCTTTTCAAAGATCTCTTCCAGTAATTCTGGTCTTTCTTCTCATAATAGTCTAGTTTATACTCATGAACCCAATTCATTTTTACTGCAGTTCCTCTGAACTCTGATGTGAAATTCAAGCTCTCACCAAATGCTTGGTCTAACTTACCATGGTTTCCTCTGGATCTTTCTCAAGGGGAGATCTCCCTCTACTTCAGCAAAAACAGGGTAGTGTCAGCTAATTATGCCCTATGATCCTAGACTTGCCATTTCACCTACTCTGTCAGGATGCACAGCCCTCACGGAGCTCATTAAAAATAATTTTGATGAAGAGCATGAACACTGACAATTAGCTTCTGTGACCTTCTAAAATCCATTTTTTACTATTTTTTTTCCACAGTAGTCAGATTGTTTTCTATAGTGTTAATGGATTCACTTTTATCCTTTAATGCCCTTGAGGAACAATCTTTCTTTTCAACTCTCACTATGTTATTGAAAAGGACTTCTGAATCCAGGCTTCAGAATTCCTCCTTTGACCTCACAACTAAGGAACTAAGTCAGAAAGACAGGTTCTATTTGAATTTCTCTAATTACCTTAGTTGTCTCTATAAACAATACCATGAAATTTCATTTAACAATAGGGATTATCTCAATCCATTTTACTTTCCTCCACGCAATACAAGTTTTGTAGTCTAAAACACTGACTGGTTTGCTGTCAATAAAAAAAGAAAAAAGAGACAAAATAGATTACATGGTAGTCAACTTTCTTAGTCTTTCACTTTTTGAGCATATATTCTTTTTAAAACATTTTTAATGTTTATTTTACAGAGAGAGATGGGGGGTGGGGGTGGGGGGGACAGAGACAGACAGGGAGACACAGGCTCCAGGCTCGGAAATGTCAGCACAGAGCCTGACGTGAGGCTCAAACCCATGAACCATGAGATCTTGTTCTGAGCCAAAGTCAAAAGCTTAACCAACTGAGCCACTCAGGTTCCCCTCAACCATATATTCTGATTTACCTTCAGTTTACATGGTGGGAAGAACCGACTATTAAGTGCACTGATGAAAATTGGTGAATAGCCTAGCCCATTAAAACTGGGAGTATAGGGGTGCCTGGGTGGCTTAGTCGGTTAAGCATCCGACTTTCGCTTAGGTCATGATCTCTCGGTTTTTGGGTTCGAGCCCCTCTTTGGTCTCTGTGCTGACTGTTAGCTCAGAGCCTGGAGCCTATTTCAGAGTCTGTGTCTCCCTCTCTCTCTGACCCTCCCCTGCTCACGCTCTCTCTCTCTCCTAGAAATAAATAAAAAAATATTTTTTAAAAAACTGGGAGTATAATAGTAAATCAATACCATTGATAAACAAGATAAATTCTATAAATTATTAGGACAATTAAAAAAAGCCTGCAATAGACAAATGTGTACATTTCAATGCTTTAACTCAACAACTGTTTTTCACTCAGGTAAAGTCCAAAGTAGTTGGGCTGCTTTTCTCACATATGCCATTGAGAATATACCAATGGCATATTTCTTCCACTAAAGGAAACCCACTAGCTTTTAACTGCCTTAGCTAAGAAGTGCCACTAGTGAATTCTGCTTACGGGTCACTATCTAAACTAGTCTGATGATCCTAACTCAACTAATAGGGAAGCTAAGAAATATTAGGGGCACATGGAATATCTGTTGAGCATTACAATCCATGCTCAAAACATTTATTTCTAACACTATCACTAGAAATAGCAATTTTTATAGTTCACATAATAAAATATTACAAGCAATTAAAATTAAAAGCTAGAAGAAACTATCACTTTGTTACCAAGTTACCTCTGTATGGTATAATTATAGGTAACTTGATGTTATTCTCTGTGTATTTTCTTATTGTCAAATTCACCAATACCATGACAAATACAGTAACAGTGTATTAAGAATTTATATCCCCTACCTACCTAAACTCTGTGAAATTAAAAACTCTCATTGAGTGTTCTTTCTTCCATGGCAATCACAGTTATTTGCTTAAGTTCAGTAAGAATCTTCTCCTTGTAACAGGACACCAGTGGAAATAACCCAGGCTTTGACTGGAATGTCATCTTTGAGAGCAACATGCATAGACTCAGATATGACCATACAGCTTTAAGGAACTAAGACAAGCTCTATAAAGCAGGAAGCCAATAAAGCCCCTTGGAAATATTAGCCTGATACCTTGCTTACAGAATTCCCAGCAGCCTGACCAGGTGAGGAAAGAATGTCACCTCCTGGCAGGTGCAGGAATCTCAGGATGTTTTGGGGACCTCGAGGAGAGGAATTCACTTAAATAGGTATTGCAGGCATGTCCTTTGGTGCAAATACTTGGCATGGCTCGGCTTCTGGCCTAGAGAGGCTACTAAATGGTCAATCTAGATCCCTTATAAAAAGTTCCAGCAAAGCAAATTTTAAAAGACCTATATGGTCAATCGGGGTTCTCACTGAGCTTATGTACATAATTAGGCCAAGTTTGTTAAAACGGGACTTGTTTTACAAACAAATTAGCCTTGACTTGGCTATCTTTGGAAATGAGGGTTACTAGAGAGACAAATTATACATCAATAATGCACCTCTGTGGATGATGAATTCTAGCTCTGATCATCTTTAAGTGTTTGTTGTTTGCCTAAGCTGGACACCTTGAGGTAAACTTCAGAGAAATAGCTCATGTATAGGCAATCTTCATGCTTGTTATTCTGTAGGGACCCCATAGGCATGTAATTACCTGAACAACTGGAAAATGGGATGGACTCCCCTAACAATTGTATATGAAAAGCCTGTTCTCACTGTCAATAGATAAAGACTATAGTGCCTTATTAAATCATTCACTTGAGGCTGGGTTAATTCATACATCACTAAATGAATATGCAAACTATATCCTCCCTAAACCTGATTTGACAGCTAACAACCCATCCCATATAAACCCAGGAGACCTGGTTTATTTAAAGGACTAGAAGTCTAATAAAGCAGGGGATTTAACTCCAAAATGGAAGAGGCCTTGCTGGGTCATCTTAGGTACCCCCACTGCAGTAAAGTGAAAGGGGGCACTCTTTATGGGTTCATACATCTAGAATAAAACCTGTATCTCCTTCATAGGAAACCAATGAGCAAATTAATGTGCCTTCTTATTCCTGTAAACCTATGGAACACCTCAAATTTCTCTGCAAACAACAACAAAGGACTTGAGGAAAATTCTGATTAACTATCAGAGGTCTTTTATTGAGGCTTCTCTTTTTTTTCATAATATTAACCTTATTTTGTTGTCTTTTCTGGTGTCTCCCTGCCTGGTGCCATGGCTCCTTCGCCACCATAACTTCTAGCTGACGGATGATCCTTTCTACTCAAGGAGGTTCCTCTATGTTGTCTACTTTGGGCTGGCTGCCTCTGTTTGGGGATATATAAATACCCCAACTGACCAATGTTGACCCATAGGTAGGGCCTTCTCGACACCCCTATTCAGCAGGAAGAATTTACTGAAGGAACCACCTTCCACCCTCAGCAAACCTTAAAGATTTAAGGGTCAAAACTGTTCAGGGAGGAATGATGTAGGAAACACCGGCAGAAGGAAATGGCAGATAAATTTCCTTATAACCTGCAGCTCATTGACAAATACTTGAGGCAGTTATAACAGTTCACCAGGAGCTCTCTACTGTCTTTATGTTAATACTTTGCTAAAAGGAAAAGCAACCCTAGATTGACAATAGCTGGGCTTCCAGTATCCTGTGAGTCTTCTTTAATATATGAAAATCCCTTTGGAAACTTCCTCTTGACTTTACCTCCCCCAACTCCCAAGTATATAATCAGTCTCACCTCACAGGTCCTGTCCCTGTGCTTTAATAAAATCACCTTTTTTGCACCGGAAAAAAAAAAGAATTTAAATCAATCCAATATAACTAGAGTACAATCCACCTCAGGACCTTGTATTTTAATAAACCCTCAATCACTGCATGAGTAAATGAAAAGAGAACAGGAAGAATTAAATAATGAAATATGTTACTCTTACCTGACAAATCTATAATGGAAAATTGAAATTTTACTTATTAATCAAAGAATCTCCATTTCCAATTAGAGAACAAAAATTTTATGAATAAGGGTTAGAATTATAATAGGTGACACTTATTGGTCAGCTACCATTAGTTTGGCACTGTGCGAAGCAGATCACATTTTTTATCTCATGTAGTCCTCAAACTCATATCTTAAAGCAAGATTATGCTCATTTACAGGTACTGAAATTGGAGCACACAGAGTAGAAAGAGGATTTGACGTCAGACAGCATGACTCTGAAGACCATACCCTTAATCACTACCCTATACATGTCAATTATTTTTTGGCATTGAAGAGTCATCACCTACACTTACATTCTTCACAAGATTGCTAATGGAATATAAACTTATAAGGAGATAGAAAGGATACAGTAGATTGTGCTTAACATCCATTTCAACTTCTTTGTAATGAGCCTTCTTGCCAGCAGAGGCGGGAATATTAAAAATTGCATTTTCTAGACTTCTTTGCAGCTAGGTTTTTAAATGTAACTTCGAGTCCACCACAGACATAGTCATCTGGGATTTATAGGGGAGAAGTGAGGCTGAGATCACAGCTGTCTCTGCCACCAAACACAGTCATAAGGGTATCTTCCTTCTCTGGGGCAGTGCTACCAAAGATTACTTCCTCAGCCCCCGGTGTTGAAGGGCATGATGAGGTGCATCCATTGGCTGGTACATACTGTAGCAGCACTGGCATGGTTCTGGAACCAGCAACAGTATGTGAAGCTTCCTGATCATGGTGGTTTCCTTACTATAGTAGTTAGAGGTTCAGTTCTGAGGCTGGTGTCTTCCCAATGTCAAAAAATTGAACAAAAATCCATGAAACATTAGAAATGCATTAAAAGGGGCGCCTGGGTGGCTCAGTCGGTTGAGCGTCCGACTTCAGCTCAGGTCATGATCTCATGGCTTGTGGGTTCGAGCCCCGTGTCGGGCTCTGTGCTGACAGCTAGCTCAGAGCCTGGAGCCTGTTTCGGATTCTGTATCTCCCTCTCTCTCTGACCCTTCCCTGCTCACGCTCTGTCTCTCTCTGTCTCTCAAAAATAAATAATTGTAAAAAAAAAATTTTTTTTTAAAGAAATGCATTAAAAGAATAGTCACCAAGAGCTTTCTATTTGCCAGACATTATACAGTACAAGGAGGTGGGAACACAATGACAAGCAAAATATACACGTCCATAGTTAGGGAGCTTACAGCTCAGTTAGAAAAGCAGAAATTAATAAAAAAATAATTATAAAAATATTTACAAACTCTAATTATGCAAAGTTCTGCCTGCTTTCATTTTCTCTTATTCCCTAGGCAGTAAATACCATCAGAAATGTCTAGACTTCATACAGACTTATGGACTTTTTAGTTCAGTTTATTGATCTTAACTTCAAACTAAGGTTAGTTACAATCAGGAGTTTAGATACCAAATAAAGACAAATTGAACCTGTAATGATGACAATGCAAAACTTCCAAGAAGACCTTCTTCTGGCAAATGGCTACTACTCAACAATTACGGTAAGCAAAACTATTCTCTGCTACAGACAAAGGGAAAAAAATACAATCATGATGTCAGTGCTGTAGAAAATAATTGGTCATATTGACATACTGTTAATGGAGTCTAGGTCTCTGGTTGAATAATATTGATTTCACTAATGTTCTTTCTAGTGTCAGCTCCCTTTCATTTGTTAGACGGCATGCCATCTTTCAGTTTGGAAGGATTACTACTCAGCATTACGATGGCTAATGATTTGGCAATGCATGTTTTCAGGCTGAGATCTTTTACCATACAGGGGGGCTGAGTGAGGAATGTAAAAGATTGGATTTAGGCAAGTCTGAAGACATAAAGGCATTCAAATCATTTTTCTTTCTGGATCTGAACAGATTATGGGCAATTACTGTATCACTGAGTATTGCTGTATCATTAGGACTCTCAAACCAAAGGTAAAGATTTTGGTCATAGAGTAAACCTATGCTGTAAAAATGTTTTTAAAAAAACAAATGGTGTGGGGTGGCTGGATGGCTCATTCAGTAAAGCATCCAACTCTTGATTTTGGCTCAGGTCATGATCTCATGGTTCTTGAGGTCAAGCCCTGCATCAGGCTCCATGCTAACAGTGCAGAGCCTGCTTGGGATTCTCTCTTTCCCTCTCTCTCTGCCCCTTCCCCACTCATGCACATGGTCTCTCTCTGTCTCTCTCTCTCTCTGTCTCTCTCAAAATAAGTAAACTTTTAAAATATGAATGATGTTAGATATTTATGAAATTACGTCAGTCTTATTGCAAATAAAGCAGATTTAGATTGAATTTAAGTACAAGTGAAACATTATGAGCATTTGCTTAACTTTTAATTACATAGGGGAAAAAAGGGGGAAATACACACGTGTGTGTGTGTGTGTGTGTGTGTGTGTGTGTGTGTACGTGCGCAAGAGAGATAACCTGAAATTTAATTATACAAAAATATGTTTTACCATTAACAGGAGCATCTAACCATCTCATTATTTATTGCCCATTATCTACATAATAAGCACTAAATTGTTGCAAGAATGAATGAATGAATATGAAACATAAGAGCAGTTTTAATTGGTGCCACTGTACTTAAAGATGATTCAGATTGTCATACCAAATTATAAGGATTAAAAGTAATTTGAGGGGTACCTGGGTCACTCAGTTGGTTGAAGGTCCAACCCAGCTCATGATCCAAGCAAGGTCATGGGATCGAGCCCTGTGACGGGCTCCATACTGAGCATGGAGCCTACTTAAGATTCTTTCTCTTTCTTTCTCTCTCTCTCTCTCTCTCTCTCTCTCTATCTCCGCCCACCTACTGCTTCCCTCCCTCCTCTCCTTCTGCCCCTCCCCCACTTGTTCTTCCTCTTTCTCTTTCAGATAAAAATTTTCTTAAGTAATTTGAGTTAGCTAGCTCTTATTACCCAGATTTGATATTGAAAAACACATACTTCCTGATTTTCTAAGATCAATACTGGAGGCTCAATATTTTTTTAAGGTGAGGCCCTTCTACTTTCAGATTAAATGAACATAACCTCAATAAGAGTGGTTACTTCTATTTTAACCATATAAATGGAAATATTTCTAAAGTATACAATAGTTTTTAAAAGATGGCTTAGCTTACATCAGCTTAGCTTTTTAACAATAAAACCTTTTTTAACTATAAAGGGAATTATAAACCTCTTGTCAAAACAGGCAGTGTGGAACATGCTGGGAGAGATTCTCTGTGCTATGGGGTACACCTCTAGGGGATTTAGCCAGAGCTGCCTGATAAAGGCAAACTTGGTTCCAGAAGAGGATAATATCCAGAGTGAGCTAAGCCACTAGCTGAGACATGGCAGTGGGAGAAATAATACCCACCATTTGTTGAATATCACGTATTTGCCAGACTAAACCACATGCCAAGTATGTGTCATATGTCATACACACATATTATCTAAACTTGTAACAAGGGGCTCCTGAGTGGCTCAGTTGGTTAAGCATCTGACTTCGGCTCAGGTCATGATCATGTGGTTCATCAGTTCAAGCCTCGCGTTGGTCTCTGTGCTGACAGCTCAGAGCCTGGAGCCTGCTTCAGGTTCTGTGTCTCCCTCTCTCTCTCTGCCCCTCCCCCACTTGTGCTCGCTCGCTCTCTGTGTCTCTCTCTCAAAAATAAACAAAATTTTTTTAATAAAATTACATAAATAAACTTGAACAACTGGGCATTAACAGCCCCACTTCGTGAGTGAGAAATCTGAGGCTCAGAGAGTTCACAACTATGAAACATCGGAGCCTAGATTTGAGCCTCAGTCTATCAGGCCCAACCCATTGTATCCAAGGAAAGCTCTATGTTCAACGTGAGCAGCTGTTTGGCTCCTTCTGAAAGAGAATCCCAAACTACCGGTAGATACTAATTGCCCTATTTTCTCTGCGGGAACAAGAATGGCAAAATAAGCTGGAAGAATTTCAAAGCACCCGGTAAACAGACAGGGTTCAAGCCAGGGTCCTGTCAAGGAGAGGATTAGTGTGATGACTCTGACTTGGAGAAACACATATCCAGTAATGACAGGGATAGATCAAATAGTGGGTCATTGGCAGCAAGACAAGCCCAGAATCCCACCTGCTGGTTGACTGATTCTCCCTGAACAGTCCTTGCCAGGACTGGCTTTTGGGACCAAGTGATTGGTGCCGCCCTAACAGGGTAGTAATGGCTACAGTCAACAGGACAGGGAGGGCACAGCTGGCACTCTGGTTATTGCACCGTGACATCACAGGGATGCCAGAAAGGGCGACTGCAATGTGTAGCACTCTGTGTCTGTATGAAAAGTCTGTATGACTTTTAAGGGTTTTTTTTTTTAATGTTTATTTATTTTGAGAGAAAGAGGTGGAGGGGGAGAGAGAGAAAGCATGCATGCACACTCACGAGCTGTGGAGAGGCAGAGAAAGAGGGAGATAGAGAACCCCAAGTGGGCTCTGTGCTGCCAGGGTGGAGTCTGACTCTGGGCTCGATCCCACAAACCATGACATCATGACCTGAGCCAAAAATCAAGAGTGGGATGCTTAACTAACTGAACTACACCAGACTTTTCAGTTTTTATCTCCTCCTGGGTAGACTACTAGCAGTCACATTTTACCATCAGTAAATGGTAAATGACTGCCTGACAGTCTCCCCAACTCTCCCCACCCAGCCTCTCCAAAAACACATATTACCAGTTCATTTATAGATTAGAAAACTGGTAAACCAAACTTGTTTGATGGGGTACAAATTACACACAAATTATTGGTCCCATTCTTTCTTTTTTTTTTTTTTTTAATTTTTATTTATTTCTAGGAGAGAAAGAGAGACAGCGTGAGCAGGGGAGGGTCAGAGAGAGAGGGAGTCACAGACTGAAACAGGCTCCAGGCTCCGAGCTGGCAGCCAGCACACAGCCCGACGCGGGGCTCGAACCCACGAACCGCGAGATCATGACCCAAGCGAAAGTCGGGCGCTTAACCGACTAAGCCACCCAGGCGCCCCGGTCCCATTCTTTCATTCACTGACTCAACAAATATTTCTTAAGCATTTTTAATCAAGTGGCAGGCATCGTGCAAGCCCTTTGAAAAGAGCACCAAAGACCACGTTCCTGCATCTGAAGAGCTCACAAACCAGTAGGGGTGGAGGAGAGAGCAGGGAATACAAGTAGGATGCTGCAGGATGTCACAGAGACTAAGAGAGCTCTGCACAAGTGCAAAAGCCACACAGAAACGGAAGCAAAGCCGTCACGAGAGTCATGGAGGACTGTCCACAATCCACGGCATGAGCTTCTTCTCTACAAGACAGCCATAGGGACCACGTCTGCCACCTACAGAATTTAGAAGCTTAACAGCTAGTACTGGTTGAGCACTTACTACGTGTTAGGTGTTCTTTCCACATATGAACTCCTTTAGTTCTTACAACAGTTTTAGCATGTAGCTATCATTTGTATTTTCCTTTTACTGCTGGAAACTGAGTCACAGAGAAGAAATGAGCCAAAGGTCATACAGCTAGTAAGTTAGCTGATTCCAAATCCTGCACCTTCACCTCTTAGCTATATTATTGCCCCAACCCTTAGCACATAGAAAAGTGCCCAATAACTAATGGCCAAATTAAAATTAAATAAATAAACTGTGTGACATGTTTTATTTGGCTAAAAGCCTTGGCTTACTTTCAAATTGGGAAAGTACCGATATCAGTGAGGCCACCCCAGTCACCCCAGATGACAGGACATCAGTCAATTGTCAATTCAGTGAACAAGCACAGTCCCAACTTACAAAACAGCCGTGTTCCAAACCTTTATCTACATTTGAAAATATTTTCTCACATATTATTAATTGGGCCAAAGTACCCTATCGATTCACCAAAACTTACTTTAGTCCATAAAGCTGCTAAAATATCACACCTTCATAACACCAGAAATCAAAATATCAAAATCCCAAAGTGAACTTCTGGTTAGACAAAAATTTCAGGTAAAGGCAAGAATTATGTTTACTTTCCCATCGGTAAAATTAGTAACTTTTATCACCTACTCTAGTAGGTATTTAGTAAGTGTTTAGTAACACTTATTACCTACTCTATATGGATGTTCTCATTTGTCTTCAAAACAATCCTTAAAAGTATTCTTATTATTATCTCCATTTTGCAGATGCACAGACTGACACACAGAAAGGTAACTTACCCAGGATCAGATAGCCAGGCCAGGGTAGATGGAGGATTTGACCCAGACGTTTGGGTTCTAGAATCCACCCCCTTAATCATGACACCACAGTGAATGGGGGAGGCGGGATTGATTTTTTTTTTTAATGTTAAAAGGTAGAAAAGCAAATCTCTAAGGTGAAATTCACTAAGCTATGGCCAATGAAGACAGAAAAAAAAAAGGAAAGAGATTGAGAAAGTACCTAGGAAATGAACAGTCATGCTGAGAGAATAAAGAAACATGGCAAGGAAATTTGGGATCAGATGGTTCCTTGCTCCGTCTAATAGGCAGCCTTGAGCACTCAGGAATCTTGGTTGCTTCCAGAAGAAACAGAAGAACATGGGGAGCACCCTTGACTATCACTTTTAATACTCAAAGAATGTGTGGCGTTCCAGTTGCCCTCTTGTCCTGGACACCCAAAATGCTTACGGCTGGGTCTGAAAATCTGTTAATATAAACTATCCGAAATGAGTAACCATACACCTGCATTTGCTCTGAAGCAAAGAGGTCTGTCCTCCCAATGTTTATTTCAACTCTTCTAGAAAAGGTAAACTTCTGCGCATCATCAGGGTGGGCCTGTGTCCTTCATTAATGTTTCCATCTGTACATAAGGAATACTAGAAAAAGGCCTGTGCGTAAAAAGTAAAACTCAAATTGACACACAGAGGCTGGGACCAAGTCCTTATCTCTGAAAATAAGACTCTAGACTCAAAATATAAGAGATAAGAGTAATGTCTAAAGAATTTAATTAGCTGAATCAATATCTAATATTTTTAAAACTGCTAACTAACATCCAACTTTATTGGGTTTTAAGCCTGTGAAAACCAGACCATTGCTTTAGGAAAATAACTATAATGTACACATATGTACCAGTAATTACATTCCAGGCAACAGCTCAAAGTGTTCTATATTTACTAACTCGTTTAATGTATGTATGTGTCTGTCTCTGTCTCTCTCTCTCCTTATATATAGTATATACATATGTTTATCATATATGACATGCATGTATATAAAACATACACAGACAAACATGTCCAGGTTGACAATATTTTATTTATTCTAATCCAAAGATAATCGACCTCACTATTGACATTTGGGTCAGATAATTCTTTGTTTTGGGGGGGCTGTATTATGCATTTAGGACATTTAGCAGCATCCAGTCCTCTCTACAGATGCAGGCAGTAACTCCTAATGGTGACAACCAAAAATGTGTCCAGACATTGTCAAATGTCCCCCAAGGCGGGGAGGAAGAGAGTGCAAAATTACTCCCAGTTAACAGCCAGTTAACTGATATCCATTAATTCATTCTGTATATGCATTAATGTGGGGGAAGAAATACGTACATTTTTATTACACATTTTTGGTTTGGGGAGAATGACGTACAAATATATACATAGACAAATATGTATAGGTAGACAAATACATAAAATCCTTCAAGATAGGTGTTATTAATGGGGCACCAGGTGGCTCAGTCGGTGGAGTGTCCAACTATTGGTTTCAGCTCAGGTCATGATCTCACGGTTCATGAGATCAAGTCCTATGTTGGGCTCTGTGCCCTTCCCCTGCATCCATATGTTCTCTCTCTCGCTCTCTCACTCTCTCGTTCTCTCTCAAAAATAAATAAATTTTTTTAAAAAAGATAGGTGCTATTATTAACATATACACTTTACATGGAGCACCTGGCTGGCTCAGTTGGTAGCACATATAACTTGATCTAGAGGTCCTGAGTTTAAGCCCCAGGTTGGGTACAGAACTTAAGAAAAAAATACACATTTTACAAAAAAAGAAGTACCAATAAGAGAATTAGCTTGATTATAAAAAGATTACTTAATTTAAAAATGCAAAAATTATTGCTTTTATAGTAACCAGCATTTATTCAGTATAAAATAGCACCATCATGCTTGAGAAATTGTTTTGATACTCAAAACTTAAGGCTTTCCTGATTTATTCTTAGGGCACAAGGTATAGTGCCAATACTGCCAAGTTAATAAACACAGCACCTCACACACGCATCACAAAACACAGTATCACACACTACGTAACACTAAACAAAATGTCCCATACCCACACATGTGTGCATGCATATATTTATGTATACATATTTATATGACAATTTTGTAAAATTTTCTCCGTTTGGAGAGAAGAATCCAAATAGTTGGAACTTTTCTTGAATCTAATTTTCAAATAACTTATTCAGAATATAAAAAGCAGTCCTGACTGCTTCCAGGATTGTGTCACGAGCAGATCTCCTGGTGGATCTAAACACATACATGCCCTGTTTGTGGTCAGTAGTACCAAGACAGCGCAGGGAGTCCTAAGAGCATTGTTCAAAATGTAATCCTGTAAACTGACAGCCAGTTAGCAGCTCTTTAGAAAAGAATGTAAGTATGTGGAGCCCAGAACACCAAGAAATATTGCAACTTTCAGGGACACGATCTAGTTTCCCAGTGCCAAATAACTCCCCAAATGCTGTTAACAGACCTCTCTCAGAATGCCTCATCTTGAGCCAATAAAATCCTGCTGTGCTTTCCTTCAATTACTTTAAGCACATCCTTAAATTTCAGCAATATGATAGCTGGGAACCTGAGCCCTGGCTAAAGCTGCCCTTGGCCATATCCCTTTATTAATTCATCCCAGGAGCCAGGATTGAGCTGTGCTGAGAAGAGAAGATGCCGTTGTGTCCCCCCTGGCAAAAGGCAAGACAAGCGCAGGCACAGACACACACAGATGCGTTTGTCCCGCCGTTCAAAGAGAGCTGTTTGCCTGCTGCCCGAACTGCAGTGTGCCTTACCACTGCACACAAAAACCCTGGAGCAGCAATCGTTTTTAAGTGCAGTTTTGTTGCAGAAAGGCCTGAGTGTACTGTCGTCTCCTTACAAATGCCTGCTAACACACTCCTGTCACAGACTGACAGGAGCTGCTATTTTACCTCCAGCCGTTAGGGCAGGCCTCAGGAGAATAGTGATCCCTCAATGGACAGCCGCAGCAGGACCATTTTAAGACCTCGCTGCATTTTAAAGGTGTTATTTGTCCACACAGACATATAAATCACCAGGGAACTTCTTTTCTGAAGGATGAGCTCGTCTGTAGGATTTCTGGATCATTCCAAGTGAATGAGGGCGTGGTACATCTGGCCAGACAGCTAATTTAAGTGCCCCTTTCACAATTACATTTCATAATAAAGGGACAGAAATTTTTCATAGGTCTTTAGCCATTGTTATAAAACCAATTTAATATAAGTGAATGTCGTAATATCTTAATAAATGTTGCTCCCAATAGTTTATGTTAAGATAGCTGAAATATTCAAATAAGGCATTTTCTTTTCTTTTTTGTTTTTGGAGGGCAAGAAAATGTGTAACAAATGTATTGCTATCGTGGTATCCTGTAGCAAAACAGCAATCTCCTTGCCTTCATAAGAACTTCCTTTCTTTGTAGAGTTTGAATTTTTTACAATAAGCATGTACTAAAGAAGATACTTTGAGATGTTCTTATCTGAATGGAGAAGAGGGCTATATTTCTCCTTGAGAATCTCAATACAATGAGTTCTTGACCTAGATACTATATTAAAAATTCAGCTCGTTGCTGAACTTTAATCTCCATAGCTGGACAACTGAAATTCTCCTTTTTGCATATCAATGAGGTTTAGTTCTCATCGGTCTACCTTATGGTGTCAACATTCACAGATGGTTAGTCCAGGGATGGATGCATTTCAGTAACAGTTTGAAATGCCCCTGGGTAATAAAAAGTGTAAATGATTGCTGCTCCTTTGAAATAATGCAATCAGAGTGTTAGTGGCTGCTAGGGTACAGCTGTGGACAAAGTCCACATTTGCTATTAGCGTCCTGTCTGCACCATGGATTAAAGAAATTTTAAAATATGTTACCTGAAAAAAAAATAAATGTCATTCACTGAACTGGATTTTAAAACCACAGCTTGTTTTTAAAATCCACAATTCAGAGTAAGAAAAGCAAAAAGGCTAATTTCACAGATGCTCATCTTTCTGCCTAATTGCAGAAACAATATGGAGTAAAATGCTTGAATTAGAGGAGAACCTGAAATGAGATCATTTTAATTGGATACAGGATAAAGCAGGAGGTTTATCTACAATGCATCAGTATGCACATTATTTAATATTTGATTAAGTTGATTCAAAGTACTAGGCTATCCTAGACTGTGCACAGGATTTTGAAGACTTTCCTACTTTTAGTGTTTTGTTTTGTTTTTTTTAATTTCTGAGAGAGACAGAGACAGTGTGAGCAGGGGAGGGTCAGAGAGAGAGGGAGACACAGAATCCAAAACAGGCTCCAGGCTCTGAGCTGGCTGTCAGCACAGAGCCTGACGCGGGGCTCGAACCCACGAACGGTGAGATCATGACCTCAGCCGAGGTTGGCTGCTTAACTGACTGAGCCACCCAGGCTCCCCTTTCCTACTTTTAGAAAAAGAAAAATTTACTTTTATAGAAAAGATTTCATGCATATAAGACAGTACCTAAACAAGTATTGGGTTATAAGCAGTACATACAGTAACAAAACCACAAGAATTTGGGCAAAGGAAAGCACATGAGCTATAGTCATTGGGAACGCTTGGTGGACAAGGCGTTCTTATGAGAAGTTAAGGCAGAATTGCTTAAAGAGACCAGTAAAGTTACAGACTGAATATGAATGTGGCAGACTAAGGAAACACTAGTTGTTCCAAGTTCAGGACTCACATAGAGGAATGGGGAGCACTGAATTCCAGACTAAGGGTCTTCACCTTGACCTTGACCTGACAAGCATAAGGAGACTGCTGGCAAAAGGAAGGATCTATGCAGTGTTTAAAGAATGGATCTAACAGTGGTAAAATCAGAGCAGGCATCCTTAACCAAGGGTTCACATCAGAATCACCTGGGAAACCTTTCTACACTAGAACTTGTGTTTATTTTTTGAGATTTTCAGATCATTCCAGAGATTGTGTTTGTAATGGAGATCAGAGGGTGTATATTTAAGAAACATTCTTCAAGTAATCCCGGTGTGATTTCTGGCTGGGGACCACTAAGTGAAGTTTTAAAAAACAAAGCAAAACAAAAGCCCAAATTTTTTTTTTTAAATCCTCTCAGAATACTGAAGATATCCCAAGGAGAATCTGGTCTGTGGTCATAGCAATGAGAATGGAGAAGGAAAAGTTGTCAAAGATGAGTTCATGTTAGTAAACCTAAGTAAATGGGAGAGTGTCAGTGACTGACAAAATTAGAGAAATGTTAGTAATTGTGGGACATAAAACCACTGAGTTGTCATTCAATTGGCAACTGTGTCTATAAAGAAGTAGATATATGAAAGGTCAGAGGTAAAAACATGCCTCCTTGGCATATAGCACCGTAAAAACTTAAGAAAATGTGTGAAAAAGAAGAGCAGAGGCGAAAGACTGAAGCTGAGCCCCTCTTCACAGAGTGGGGAGATACAGAGCATTCAGGGTACCTTGGAGGAAGAGAATAGTATCATGGAAGCCCCAGGGAGGAAAGTGATTAAAAAGCATTACGTCTAAAACATTGAAAATATTTGCAATAGGTCCAAAATACTGAAAAAAAAAAATATTGAATAGGGTTTAAAATAAGGTACACAATGAACTTAAAGAAGCCCATTAAAAAATCTTAGAGATGGGGCACCTGGGTGTCTCAGTTGGTTAAGTGTCGAGCTCTTGGTTTTGACTCAGGTCATGATCTCACGGTTAGCCTTGCATCAGACTCTGTGCTGACAGCATGGAGCCTGCTTGGGATTCTCTCTTTCTCTCTCTCTCTCTCTCTCAAAAATAAACCATCAAATATTTTTTTTAAAAATCTTAAGAGTTGGGTGAGTCTTGAATCCACCCTCTGATTTCAAGTACTGGGAATCTGATAAACCTCTTAATTAGTTGAATGTGTTTTAATTTCCTCTTCTGTCGGTGGGGGGGGGGGTGTTACTGATTCACTTGCTAAGAGCAGTTTTCCTACTGAACATCTTGAACATAACTGAACAATCCTCTCAGATCTAGATGAGCAACCAAATCTAACCGGATGTGGCTGTGTATTTCTTTGACTGTGTTAACACTATACTAAGTAGTTTGATTTCTTTGAATAAATAAATAAGTAAATAAATAAATAAACAAATAGTAAGTTATGTTTTATGCCTATAGATATAACTCCTTAAACAGGAGAATTTATTCTCACAAGCTCTTATCTCGGTCTTCTCAGGGCTGGCACCCAGCAGCCATGTTTATACACACAAATCTGCCTCCTTGGCTACAGCAGAATAGACCAGCTTCGAACACATAACCCAGGTACACCAATCAACTTCACAGTCCCTAGCAGGTGGAGTTGGGATTTAAAAACACTGGTCTCTGCTAACTGCTTCAATGAATGATATGTAGTCTCGGGAACCGTGCAGCATCCATCTTCCACCATGGCCATCAGTAAAAAAGGAAAAGCAGAGGCAGGGAAGAAAGAAGTGGAAGTGCAAGCAGAGGCACGGATGCCCCCACCTCCGTCTACTTGGCTATTCCTCGCTCTGTGACTCCGTGCACTCTCAGCTTTCAGGCTTTGCTCCTCTTCCTTCTGCTGTCTCTGCTCCACCACCAGCACTTCTGCTCCTCTCTCCTGTGTCTCACAAGCTCCCAGAGGGTGGATCTGATCACGTTTGATTAGTTATCACCCAAGATGAAGTAACCATAATGTACAGTTCAGTTTCCACGCCCAAGGATGCCTGGGAACATGACCTCCAATTCATTTGTCTTACAATAAATATTGTACAACTTATTATGTTTGGGTTAGCATATGCATTTCTCCAAATTAATAAAAATGAAAAATGTGATTTAAGCAAAGCTGTACCATAATCCAATAATCATACTGTATACAAGTAATTAACGAGCTATACCTGCTGAGCAGGCAGGCAGGCAGGCGGGCGGCCAGAGGCTCCAGAAGTCAGGAGGGCTGTCAGGGTACAAAGACTGCCTAAGAAAGAGGAGTGGCTGCCCACTGGTGGAATCTGTGCAACTTCCATGTGTAGCAGCTGTACTGCTGTGTGTGGTGTTTTGGGTGGGGGTGTGGGGGGGTGGGGGGGCTGGCAGGCAGGCCCTGTACTTCTGTCTCAAAACATGCTACACCGTCACCTGGCTTGTGCAGATATTTCCAGTCATTTAAATGTCAGTATTCTTTTATATCAAGGCAATCTTCTACCTTTAAGCAACTATGACTGATACCATTTTCCCACATCGCCATCATCTATTCAGATGCCTAAGCAGAAGACATAAGCCAATGGACCCTACCTTTTTTGGAGCGCTTGCTGAAGTACAAAGACTTACCGGAATTGCTGAGAAGCACAGTATAGCCTGCAGTAAGATTACAAGGAAGGACTGACTATAAGAGTCAGTGAATTTACCAGGAGTCTTGCCAGCCTTCTTTACCTATGGAAAGGGTTCTAACTCTTTAGACTATTTCTGAGCAAAGGCTGCATAACTTATCTATTTCATAAAGTAGCAGAATACCTCTACTCTAGCAGGATAGCAGAGTGTCGCATACTTCCTGCTGTCACAGACCAACCCAAGGTCTGTGCAGACCTGCACTGTATAACTTCAGTGATGGCATTTCCAGCATTACTGCTCAAAGTTGTGTAACACAGCAGCCCTGGAAATTAGCTCATGGAAAAGCAATGATGTTAACATCACTGAATTTACAAGTAATGTATTTGTACAGCTAAAAGGAAGCATCATACCTGGGTGTCCTTTCAAATTATCATTTTCTCTGCTCAGCCCCCAAGCCCAGTTCTTGCAATCCCTACCTTTGTCCACGTGCCTCTTGAAAACTGATTGGGCATCTCCTAGGATCTTCCTGTTTGTACACAGCAAAGCCAGAGTAAACTCTCAAGGTCAGGAAGAAATTGTGGGCTTTCTTTCATTACCCTAGACAAAACCTTCAGAGAAGCTAAAATGATCTACCAGGACTATCAGGGAAATCCCAAACTGGTTACTTGGGTTATTTTTTTCTTTAAATGTTTATTTATTTATTTTTGAGAGAGAGAGAGAAAGAACAGGAGGGGGGAGCAGGGAGGGAGAGAGAGAGAGAGAGAGAGAGGGAATCTCAGGCAGGCTCTGTGCTAACAGCACAGAGTCCAACACGGGGCTCAAACCCACGAGCCATGAGGTCATGGAGGGAACCAAAGTTGGACACTTAACGCACTGAGCCATCCAGGCACCCTGGATACTTCTTCTTCTTACAGTTACATGATCAAAATTCTCCCAAGCCAGACAGGGTCAATATTTTGCCTTTATTCTGGTTTTGCATGCTTTTAACTTTGACACTAGTCTTCTTTTTCTTGATTCACTTAAAACATCTTAAAGCCCCAACTTTATTGTTCACGACTTCAGCTGACTTTCTGGAAGTGCTTCTTTGACAAAGCATACACACTTCATAGCATGAAACAATATGTATTTCTTGACTTCAGAAAATAATGGTTATGGGGAACCTGGGTGGCTCAGTTGGTTGAGAGTCCAATTTCAGCTCAGGTCATTATCTCACTATTTGAGGGTTCGAGCCCTGCTTCTTCGGGCTCTGCACTGATGCATGAAGCCTGCTTCAGATTCTGTCTCCCTCTTTCTCTGCCCCTCCCCTACTCATGCTCCCTCTCCCTCTCTCCGTCTCTCTCTCAAAAATAAATAAATACTTAAAAAAAATGATTTCTCCTAAATATATATTGAAACATATATAGGGCCAGATTAAGTTGTGACATATGTAACTTATTATAGTTACGTGAATTTCAACATACAAGAACATATAGATGTATAATGCTATCATTTATAACAGACCAGCCCATCACCACAGAGTAAAATCTTTATCAATGGCCAACAATGTTTCCAGTATTACTCAAGATCTATATTTAATACGTGTTTATGAGCACCGTAGTTCCTTATGCAGATGACCGGGCTATATACAAACGGTCTGGCCCAGGCACTTGAGCACCAAGAGACAGAATGCAATACAGGCGCAATCGTGACATGCTTGAAAATGACCAATTATTCATTTCACATTAGAGAATATCTGTTTCACAAACTTACAATTACAGAATTAAGTCTTAGTACATTAAGTTTTATCATTTTTAGAAAAATAATGGTAATCTGTGAAAGCTCCCAGAGGAAAGCTGTACAGCGATATGAAGGAGTTTCACCAGGAAAGCGCCTGCCTGCCTCCCTGCCAAGAGACTTTAACAGGAAGCCTAACTTGGTGAATCTGACATGATTCTGATCACGAGCTGTGGACGAGGAAACTCAATCCCCACTCCAGACTCAGTCACGCTCATGGATGCTCTCACATGCGAATTAAACCCCCAGGAGACTGACACACAAAACCAGAATAGACATTTACTTTTCAATAAAAACTATACAACTGCCAAGAGGTCAGAGAAGGACATCAGTAAGAAAAGCACAGTCTCTCCAGCAACCAGTTAACCAGGCACCAGTTGGAGAAGCACGGAATCAAAATCAAAATGAGATCTGACTGCATGTAACTGCATCAGGCCCTGGAAACCCAGTTTGTCTGTCTCTACGGCACAGGCCCGGTGGTAGGGCCGGCCGGGGCACCCACCCCTGCTCAGTGCACACTGCCAACCTCTGCTTCTCGGGCTCTCTTTGCTCTCTGCTTCCCTTTTTTAAACAACCCTACCTCTGACTATTATAGTCTTTGATATAGTATTAAGACTTTTTTTTTCTTAAGATTCTAGAGAAAGTTGGCTGACCTGGAGCCATTCCATCTATGACTTTTCCTTCCTTACTCTAGCCCTTTAATTGTTCATTTTATTCCTTACTTCTAAGGGCAGACCAAGCACTTCACCATCACACCCATGCACTTACTGTCCACTTTCACGGAGTTATTGTGCACTTATGCATATTTCTAGAAAACTTGAAAAAGCTTTTTAAAAATCATCACCATAGAGACTCTGAAGAGAGTAGCCTTGAAGCAGATGTTAAAACACAGAACAAAGGAATGGAGTGAGCAGTGAGGTGAACAATGAACTTGAAGGATTTTAATCACAAGTCATTTAACTTTAAGCAGCATAGAAATTCTTCTTGGTAATTAACAATAGAACTCCCCTATGACCCAGCAATAGCACTGCTAGGAATTTACCCAAGGGATACAGAAATGCTGATGCATAGGTGCACATGTACCCCAATGTTCATAGCAGCACTCTCCACAATAGCTAAAACATGGAAAGAGCCTAAGTGTCCGTCAACTGATGAATGGATCAAGAAGATGTGGTTTATCTATACCATGGAATACTACATGGCAATGAGAAAGAATGAAATCTGGCCATGTGTAGCATCATGGATGGACCTTGAGGGTGTTATGCTGAGTGAAATAAGTCAGGCAGAGAAGGACAAATATCATATGTTTGCACGTATAGGAGGCTTAGGAGGAACTTGACGGAGGAACAAGGGGGAGAAGAAGGGGGGAAATGGTCGGGGAAAGGGAGAGAGGCAAACCATGAGAGACTCTTGAATGCTGACAACAATCTGAGGGCAGAGGGGGGGGGGGGGGGGGGGGGGGGGGGGGATGGGCATGGAGGAGGGCACTTGTGGGGATGAGCACTGGGTGTTGTATGGAAACCAACTTGACAATAAACTGTTTGTAAAAAAAGAAAAGAAATTCTTCTTGGTAAATCCTAACTGCCCAGATGTTGGAAATTTAGCTGTCTGATAATTAATCAAATATCCAAAATGGTGGCTAAGGAAAACAAAAGAAACCACCACCCGAGTGTCCTTTCTATGAAACGAGAGCTGTGGATTTCAGAATTCAGAATTCTCCACCGGCGTTGCTGTGAACCTCCCAATCCAGCTCACTATCCAGTGGCCCTGTCTTGGCCTCTCTGCAGCGCTGGTGTCTGGTTTCTCGAAACGCTTCCCATGTTGGTCTCCATTTGCCTGCTCTCCTGGTTCTAGCTCTGCCCCCCACACTGCTCTGGCTCTCCCTGCAGCCTCTCCCTCTGCCTATCCTGAAGGACTGTGACCCAGGACTCCACCGGTCACTCTGGTCCTTCCTTCCTCTACTTTCATCTCATTTGCTCCGTGACTTCAGGAATGACTTCTATACATGACTTGAAACCGCATACACATAACTGAGCAAGACACATCTGACTGGTTCCTCACTGTTAACTTTCTTGCTTTTTATTATTAGTCAGTCTTGAGATTCAGAAGTGCATTTGCACCAGCCCATCACCACAGAGTAAAATCTTTATCAATGGCCAACAATGTTTCCAATATTACCCAAGACCTACTCCATACCTCCACTTTGACGTCTCACACTTCCCTTTAACTATCCGTGTTCAAAACATTTTTTTTCCTTAGTCTTGAATTTTCTCTCCTACATTCTCTATTTCAGTATATGGCCTCTCCATCCTTCTGTTCTCCCAAGTTGAAAATCTGGAAGCCACCGTGGTTGTGGGGTACTTTGGCCAATATGTAAGAGTGACTGTGTAACAGTAATTGTTAACGAAAATACGCAAGAGAAAACTGCAAAGCTACTTGTTAAATAGGCCTGACAAATGACTGTTACCTTACACAGATGGTATATTAGGAAGAAGAGTGAAAGGGAATAATGAATGGGTTATGAACAACCTCTATTTATATGTATGTGTCATTTGTAATTATAAATATGGAAAATTGATTAATTCCATTTTTCCCACGCAACATTAAGTTCTATGAGGGTAGGACCCATCCCTGTTTTGCTTATCTCTGTATGGCTAGTACCTTGTACGGTGCTTCACCTATAGTAGGTGCTTAGTAAAAACTTGCTGGATACATAGTTGCTGACATATGAGCTCACATAGCTGAAATCACAGTTGAGTTCTGCTTTGGTTTTTCTATCAAAATCAAAGCAGACTCACAGAATGCCAACAGACCATGATGAGGGAGCATGGGGCAGGCTGAGGGCAAAAATACAAGCTAGCACACGCGTGTCCGTACACACACACACACACACACACACACACCCCACCCAGGTGGGATATGTCTGACATTCCTCAGACACTCCTGGCTGCCCAAGGACAAAGTATAGGACAGAAAACAAATGATTAAACTGATGAGTCTCCATCAGTTTACAGATATCTTAGTAAATTATAAGGAAAAGGCAATCTTATCAATAGCCTAATCTCTGATAACCTGTAGACTCAGTTTCCTGGAGCCCCAGCATTACCCTCCCCTCCACAGTGAGTGGGGGGTAGGGGCCAGAAGGAAATGGCAGGTAAAATTAAATTTCCTTATAACCTGCAGCCATTTGACAAATACCTGAGAAATGTACGACATTTCTCCAGGAACTCGCTACTGTCTTCATGTTCATGTTTTGCTACAGGGAAAAACAACCTTAGCTTGATAATAGCTAGACCTCCAGTAAGCCTTTAGCATGTGAAACTAGAATTGGAAACTAGCATTGGAAACTCCCTGTTGACTTTATCTCCCTGGTCACCCCATACACTTGCAGTGCAGCTCTTCTGGCCAACAGACCTATCCCAGTGCTTTAATAAAATCACCATTTTTGCACCAAAGATGTCTTTAAGAATTCTTCCTTGGCCATCGGCTCCAAACCTCATGAACCCCACCATCATCCCTAAACCTCATCAGACAATATAGGTCTAACACTACTACAGAAACTAAAAATTATCTAATAAGATGAATAAGCCTTTCTCAGCGTATCTGTTGAGCCTTCAGTTCATTATTTAACCAGAAATTTCTCTTTCTCACTAAATCAAAGACCTTGATTCTGATTGTGATTTTCACCTCAGGAAAACTAAACTGGCCTGGAGGGTCATTTTTCATTTTAAAAGTCCCTTTCAATGATTTAACAAGTCTAAGATGTCTGCTATCAAATTTCCTAGGCATCATTGATCAAAAAGGTATGAGACAAGCAGAGATATCTATTCAAGATCAGACAAAAAAGAAGAAGAAGAAGGTGAAGGAGAAAAAGAACCAAGAGGAGGAACTTCTTTGAGAACATTCTACCCAAACACCACAGATGGGGAAGCTGACTGTATTCTCTATGAACAAAGCTGACAACTCAGACCATGAAAAGGTAAATATGACATGAACAATTTATTCACAAGGATGAATGCTTGTGTCTATAAATGAATCATCCTGATATATAAATATACAAAAAAATAGAAATCTGTTGTCTTCGGGCACTTTGTCCTAAGCCTTCTCCTTAAAGCCCTCCATTTATAGACATAATATGATACGAAAAGATAGGATTCAAGAGGGAAGACTGGGACCTGAGGTCCCTGGGTGGGAAGAAACACATACTTTGGAACAATGCTGGAAGCATCTGACCACAGCAAAGCCCCTCACGTGTAAAGTTCCTTAAGAATGTAACAGATACCACCTACTCCCCCTCAGGTTTCCCTCAGGAATTTGACAAAACACCTAACAAAAAATAAGTAGTAAACCAGAAAACTTTTGGCGCACAAGTGCGAGGAACGGTATGGCCATAGACCCCCCTCAATACGACAGAATCGAGCCAATTGGGAATGATAGCACCTTCAGCTATGAAACGAATAAGGGTAGAACCTGAGAAGGAACAAGAAAGAAGGGGCAGAGGGACCAAAACCTTATAAAACAAAGGCCCTTGCCTATAGTCACAGGTCTCCTCTCTGAAAGAGAGCGGTCATACTATTCTTCCTTTCTGATCTTATACTCTAATAAACTTCGACATGCTGCTCATTTTGTGTCCACCTCTTCAAAGTGCCAAGACAATGAACCCCAGGTCTTGAGGTAAAAAAAAATCCTGCAAAGATAATATTCACCCCAGCCTTAAACCAAATAAAAAACTCCCTATCCCCAGCCCCTCAAATCTAACCGATCATCAAATTCTATCAGCCAGGTCCTCCCAGATCCAGCCCCCAAACTGCTTTCTCTGTGTAGTTACTGGCTTTTTGTGCTTCCAATGCCCGTTATCTGAGTATTATGCAAATTATCATGTACTATAATAATTTTAGTATCTCCCTCCTCCTTCCCTCTTCGAAGACCAGACACCACTTAAAGATTTTCAGGATCTCCAGAGTAATAAGTGTGCTTGACATAGTACCTTGTAATTTAATTGGTACTCAAGAAATCACTGTCTTTAAAAGAAAGAAGAAATGAGATTTGGGGACATAGACATAGGATTTTTACAGCAAAAATGAATCTTTTTCTTTCCTACTTTGTATCTCTCCATGGCCTTTTCCTCTACCAACATGTCATCTCATATGATCATTAACTTGTGTCAGGGAGGCTTTCTCCTGATTTCAATGATGTAGAGCTATGGGCACTGTACTTGGCATTAAGGCTCTTTTCCTTTCTTATTTCTCTTACTCAGTCCTTTAGCAGAAACAACGAACAAACATGAAGTTCAACACCAAGTGGTACAATATGCAGAAATAACATATGCACAGTGGTACTGATTAAAATATTGGCAAGAATTAAAGAATACTGCTTTCAAGAAAACTTAGTTCTCCCTCTATATCTACATATATTACTGAACCATCATGAAAGAGCCAACTCTTTTCCTAGGTAAAAGACACTGACACGGACCCCCACCCCATACTAACTAATGCATCTTTCCATTAATTTTCTTTTTAATTTATGGCCAAGTATTGGATATAAAAGAAGAGGGCTTTGAGCTGACTGATGATGTAATTTGGTCTCTCTCATAGGGAAGTGGGGTGCAGATATCAGAAAAGTGAGAGAGAGAAAGGGATTCTGAGTAGTTTGGATTAATATTTTATCTTTAATCTTTATGGAAGAAATAAGAGCTTAGCTTGCTATATAAAGGGTTTCCAGTAAATAATAGAGTTTTTTTACCATTATCCAAATAAATGAAAATTAACCTGCCTTGCTAATGAAAGCAATTACCAAGCATTGTTACCACAAGTGGATTAATTTCACTCTGCAACATCTCCTGGTGATTTGGCCCAGAAGCCAGGGGCCATTTGACAAAGGTTTCTTGTATCTAAGAAAGTACATTTTTCTGGTTTAAACCAGTTTTTGGCATTCATGTCTGTTACAGATTTAAATCCCTATATATTCTTTCTAGCTTTAGCAAAAATGTTTTTGTGAGTAGGAAAGGAGAATGTCAGATTTTCCTAGCAAAAGAGCCATTGGCCTATTGTGATATGCTAATACTCAACCTGCAAAGAATCGTATGACACAAGCTTCTATATATGCAATTCAACTACTGTGGATTCAGTGATGGTCACTATTTATATTTACAGTAACATAAGATTCAAGAACTAATTGCAGAAGACTAAAATTATATGTATGACCTCAGGATAGGGAAGATGTTCTTTGTTGAGGGGGGAGGGGAGACTTTCTTTAAGAAGACACAAACATACATGAACAACCAGAGGAAAACATTGATAAATTCAATTACATTAATTAAAGTTAGGAATTTTATCAAAGGACATCACAAAAAGAATGAAAAGAAAAGACAAGCCACTATGTAGGAAAAGATATTTGCAGGTACCTGGGTGGCTCAGTCAGTTAAGCGTCTGACTTTGGCTCGCGTCATGATCCCGCAGTTGATGAGTTGGAGCCTCTGTGCTGACAGCTCAGAGCCTGGGGCCTGTTTCGGATTCTGTGTTTCCCTCACTCTCTGCCCCTCCCCCACTCATGCTCTGTCTCTCAAAAATGAATAAACATTAAAAAAAAGATATTTGCAACACATATAAATGATAATGAACCAGAATCCAGAATATATATAAAAAATTCCTATATACCACTATAAAAGACAGATAATCTAATATTTTAAATGGCTAAAACTTAAATAGGCATTTCGTAAAATAGAAATTCAAATGAACATTTGAAAAGCTGTTCAATCTTATCAGTAATCAGGAAAATGCACATTAGAATTATAATGGGCTACCATTCTATACCCAGCAGATAGGTAAAACTTTAAAATCTGACAATATCCAATAAGGTGATAATTCTCATACACTGCCGAGAGGTATGTAGAATGGTACCATAACTTTGGAAAACATGATGAGGTTGAAGACAGGCATATTCTATCCCACAGAAATTATACTTGTAGAAATTCACAAACTTGTATAGGAGATTATATGTGCAAAATATTCATAGCAGCACTCTTCATTATAGCCCAAAGAATGAAAGTAATCCAAAAAATCCACCACCAAAGAGTAGATAAATGGGACAATGGAGTACTATATAGTAATTAAATAAAACTGTTGCATGCAATGACCAGGAGACTATCATTAAAAAATGTTTAACAACATGAAACGATGCTCAGCATCCCTCCTCATCAGGGAAATACAAATCAAAACCACACTGAGATACCACCTCACGCCAGTCAGAGTGGCTAAAATGAGCAAATCAGAGAACTCTAGATGCTGGCGAGGATGTGGAGAAACGGGCACCCTCCTACACTGTTGGTGGGAATGTAAACTGGTACAGCCCCTCTGGAAAACAGTGTGGAGGTTCCTCAGGAAACTAACAATAGAACTCCCTTATGACCCAGCAATAGCACTGCTAGGAATTTACCCAAGGGATACAGAAATGCTGAGGCATAGGAGCACATGTACCCCAATGTTCATAGCAGCACTCTCCACAATAGCTAAAACATGGAAAGAGCCTAAGTGTCCATCAACAGACGAATGGATCAAGAAGATGTGGTTTATCTATACCATGGAATACTACATGGCAATGAGAAACAATGAAATCTGGCCATGTGTAGCAACATGGATGGACCTTGAGGGTGTTATGCTGAGCGAAATAAGTCAGGCAGAGAAGGACAAATACCATATGTTTGCACGTATAGGAGGATTAGGAGGAACTTGACGGAGGACCAAGGGGGAGAAGAAGGGCGGAAATGGTGGGGGAAAGGGAGAGAGGCAAACCATGAGAGACTCTTGAATGCTGACAAAAACTGAGGACTGATGGATGTGGGGGGGAGGGGGGGATGGGCATGAAGGAGGGCACTTTGGGGATGAGCACTGAGTGTTATGTAGAAACTAATTTGACAATAAACTATTTGTAAAAAAAAAAATAAAATAAAAAAATAAAAAAAAATTAATTATAAAAAAAAAGAAAGTAAAATAATTGAAAAAAAAATGTTTAACAAAACGATATGGTATGAAAGAATATATACAATATGATTCTATTCGTGTAAAGTTCAAAAACAGAAAAACTAAACCACACACAGGAAAACTATTTTAAAAAACAAGACAATTATTATGACAAAATTATGGATTACCAGGAGTGGGGAGAGTTGCAATGGAGGAGGGGCACAAAGGGAGATTATGGGGTGTTCACAATATTCTATTCCCTTCTCCTGGGTGGTGGTTACACGAAGAGGGGCTTTATATTATATGTTTAAACTGTGCTTCCTATTTGTGTGCTTTTTCTGTATATAAGGGCATATTTCACAGTTTAAGAAATTTTTTAAAAAGGTTATACAGACATGTAAGACTAGATGTTCTAGAAACTGGATGGGAGGAAACAAAAAACAAACAAAAAATATATCATCACTGGAGTGCTGAGTCGCTCAGTCGGTTAAGCGTCTGACTTCAGCTCAGGTCATGATCTCACAGCTCGTGAGTTTGAGCCCCATATCGGGCTCTATGCTGACAGCTTGGAGCCTGGAGCCTGCTTTGGATTCTGTGTCTCCCTCTTTCTCTGCCTTTCTCCCACTCATGCTCTCTTTCTCACAAATAAATAAACATTTTTTAAAAATTTTACATATATCATCAGTAGAGAACACCTGCCATGAGGAAACATAAAGGAAGATGAGGGAAACGGATTGAATAAGGAGAACTATTTATAGCCTGCAAAATCATGGTCTCCACAACAATGTATGGGATGCGGCTGTGGACAAAACAAAGACAATGCAAATTGAAGGCAGAATGAAATTTCAAATCGTGCCACCTGCAAGATTTCATAAATCCATAAAAGATGGTTCCAATGATACCCAGAGTCCCTGACAGATAAGTATCTGGAAATATCAGACTGTTAACCATGGAAGAAAATAAAATTTAAAAGACAGCCTGTATTTTGGGTGATTCAGAAGAAAATTTTAATGACAATATATTTTTTAAAGCCTTAGAAAAGTTAATGAAGTCTTCAAATTTAATGTGAGGTCTGAAGACCTGAGATGTGACGGTAAGGCTGCATATCATAAATAACAATAAGTTATTCATTCTTAATTTAAAGAATTAGCTATTATTATCAACATTTTCATAGGTTTGTATATTTCAAGAAAGAATTCCCATCAGTCCTTTGTCTTTTCCTGACTAATTACCCTATGAAGTGTTGGTCTCAATTTTTAAGTGAATTGATTTTATTTTTTTCTGTATGTAGCTGTTCTCAGATAACAAAGGTCCCGAAAATGCATTAAATTTTAAGTCTTCGCACTCACCCCTTTCTGTTTAATATATTGGAATGTTGCAATTCCACATGGTTCAACCCATCATTTTTGATCTACAAATGGGCAGTTTCATATGATTTGTCCTAACATGTGACCCCTGCAGTCTAATCTATGTCCCAATTACAGCACAGTCCTGCCTTACAGTGCTTGAAGAGTTGGACATTATGCAGAAAATGTGTTTTTCATCAAAACTTTTCCTCTCTACTTAAAAGGAATTCACTATCATCTGTTCAGCAAAATCGAAACACTGATGAGGAGGCTATTATTCTTTTTAAACTAGACTATGATTGAACTCGTACATTCAACAAATATTTGTTGATCACATGCCATGAGCTAGCTCCTAGAGAGAGATAAAAACAAGTAAGACAAAGATCACAGACTCACAGAGCTTACAAATAATCGGAGAAAAAAGGAGAGAAGAAAACCAACATGTACAGGATACTATGGTAAGTATTACTGAAGTTTGTCCAAAACAGAGGTATCTAAATCAGATTTCTCACTGGGCATTACAAATACAGGGCTTTGTTTTGAGATACCATTGCATACATTTTTAGCTTAATAACAAAAATACAACAAATTGGCCAGAAGCAGATATCTGGACAAAATAAATCAGAAATGTTATCCTGAATATGCTACAAATGAGAAAATAAGAACTTGAATAATACCATTTTCTTAATTTTAAGTTGGACTCTTATAAAACAGCAGTGTAAGATCAAAACCGTGTCTTGTTTGAATTATAAATCTTCACTTTAAAATGGCAGATGGAGCACCTTATGTTCACAGATGGAAAGCCAAGGGCTCAGAAGAGGCAACCACTCAGCCAAAGGCAAAGAAGCAAAACAGAGAACCACAGTTCTGAACTTCCATCCCCTCCAAAGGTAAGAGAGACTTTGAATTTCAGACACTTTTACAGAAATAGAAGGTAACTAGTGTACATTTCTCTAAGGTGTTTTCCTTTCAAGGAAACATACACATTCTAAGAAAGATTTCAATGACACTAAAAAATTGTGAGTTTCCAGTCAGGGAATTTAAGCCACTACATATCCGCTGTTATATAACATGTTGTTGATGCAGTTACAAACATCTTCTTTTTTCAGTTCTGCTCTCTCAAATGCCAAAACTATACACACTCAAGCCTATAACCCTTTATGAATGAGAAAATATATGGAAATTATATTAAAAGAAACTAATACCCAACATTTTACTTCTTATTTGTAGAGCTAGTTCTTATAAACATTGAATCAAATAGTCTGCTTAGAAAATAAAGATCTTCTTAAATATGGCACTTCTCTCAATGGAAGCAGTGATAACAGAGTTTGATAAAGCAAAGGACATGCACACCAAAAACAACGTGACAGAAAAGGAATTTTAAATGGCTGAACAACATGAAAATTGTTCACCCTTATTAATAATTTAAAAATTCAAAATACTGGGTATGGCATACCATGTTTTACCTTTCCAATAAGTAGAGGGTTGGGGGAAAGAAGGCATGGATTTCTGTTTCTTTTTTAATGTTTTATTATTTGTTTTTGAGAGAGGGGAGAGGGAGGGGCAGAGAGAGAGGGAAACAGAGGGTCTGAAGGAGGCTTTGTGCTGACAGCAGGGAGCCCAAAGCTGGGCTCAAACTCACAAACTGAGATCATGACTTGAGCAGAAGTCAGATGCTCAACCAACTGAGCCATCCAGGCACCCCAAGATTTCTGTTTCTTATGTGTAACCGGTCAATAACACTTATGACTACAATTCCAGCATTTTTCATAATTTACATTTCTGATCACATGTTTGTTCCTATTAATACATCCTCAGAGTAATAAAAGACTTCAAAAGGTCATGGCTAGGAAGATTTCCTATAAGAAGTAAAAGCATCATGAAATGCTTCTTGGAAAACTGAGGGCCTTTTGACTTGATGTACCAGACATTTCATGGTGAAATTATGCATTACCAACGGAAGAATATTTTCTCTACTCTCAAGTTAAATATTCAGACTTTATGTGATCATTCTTGGAGCTGCTTCGTACTCAGCCATGCACTCAGAATTGAGTGCTTATGAAAGAGGTTAAAAGTTTTCATAAAGAGGTAACAGCATCATATCACAGTATATTTGCCGATAGACTTGCCACTTATGTCTCCCCATCTTCCCTTTCTCCTTGAGTCTATTCTTTCTCACTGAGCTATTCAGTCCAGACTACAAACAAGAATACATAGCAAAAGTAGAGGCAATTATAGAGGGATAATGGTCCATACATTGTAACAAGGAAGAAAAAAAGAGACTATGCCACTGTCGCTGAATTCTTGGGTTTATAGGATGTGGGGGTGAATGAGCAATGTCTGCTACAAAGGGCTACAGGGGAAGACAAGTAAGGCCAAGAGAAGGAGATGGAAAGAATATTCCAGGAAGAGATTAAGGTACAAGAAAGTCTGCTTACCATGGAGAAGAGTAGCAGACAGTAAGTAGGTAGAATAAGAGAGAGTAAGAGAATGGATGAGCAGAAAGAGGTTTGGCTGAAGGAGGGAACACAAGGCTTTAAGAAGGTAAGAATAAGAGAAAAGAGGAATAAAAGATATTCAAACCCAATTTTATTACAGTTTTACACATAGCCTTTCTTTTATTAGACCACAATGAGAGGCATATAAAGATGTTATATTCTTGACTTTTAGGCATTTTAAAAATATTAGATCTTTATAAAATTTCTCTGCCATGTTAAAAAAAAAAAAAAAAAAAAACTCCATCTTTGCCAGAACAGGAAGGAAGCCAGTGAACCAAGTAACTCATTGTAAGTATAATTATAAACACTTAGCATTGTTTTGAATGTGGAAAAAAGAAAAGCTTTCATTTAACAGTTTTTCATAATCTCGAGAAAGAATTCATCCACCATTTATTTTCAGGGAAACATGATGCTGCTTGGAAGAAGCCCAGAGGATCCTGCTGTTAAATCAAGACCCATGCAGGAAAAAAAATTACCCACTCCACAATAACATGGCATGTAACACAAAGGCGGTGGTACCTCTCCAGCAGGGAAGGGCCCCTTCAACACAGGGCCTCCCACTGGCTGACTTAATTACAGTGCAGCAAGGCAATCCACTACAAAGAGTGCAACCCAAAGGAAGGCTGCTAAGATCTGTCCAAAGGACTGGGACAGATGGTTCTGCTGCTTTTCGTCTGGTAGGAGACCTTCTAGAAAAATCTGAAAAATGGATCTATGCCAACAAGTTTTCCACAACCAATATTTCTTTAAAGCCTACCATATGCTACTGTAAAAATAACCCTTAACTTGAGAATCAGTCAGCAAGTACTTACTGAGCCATGATTATGTGTAAAGGGAGAGGAAAAAGGTCTAAAGCAGCTTACAATCTAGTTTAGGGACAGGGATTAAACTCTGATTTAATTTAAGAGCTTTTGATTTTTATTTTTTCATCATGCTGCATACAAAGAAAAAAGAAGAGGCCATAAAAGCATTGCTTTAAAATTTGTAAGATGACAACAAACACAAATTCAGAGAAACAGCATGAGTCTACATTAGAAAACTTAGACTCAAATGCAGATGGTACAATAATATCTAATCCAGCAGCAAAGGTAACATTGTTGTTAAATGCAGTCACCTTAGCAACCACAGGGCATGTGGCAGACTCACTCCCTCAATTAGGTCATTGTCATACAGTTTCTAAGTCAGAGCATCAAGTACATTCCCTTGTACAGAGTTTCCAAGAAAACAGAAGTTGTTTCTTGGATGCCTGGGTAGCTCAGTCAGTTAAACGTCTGACTTTGGCTCAGATCATGATCTTACACTTTGTGGGTTCAAGCCCCGCCTTAGGCTCTGGTCAGCACAGAACCTGGAGCCCGCTTCAGATTCTGTGTCTCCCTTTCTCTGCCCCTCTCCTGCTCACTGTCTAATGATAGATCTCTCTTTCTCTCTCTCAAAAGTAAATAAACATTTTAATAAAAAAGAAAACAGAAATTGAATTACACACTTCCTAAGGAAAGACCAAGCTATTATTGTCATACTGTTATACAGAATTAATACACATGACACTTTTCTGAACACAGCAAATTCTACCTTCCTGGTCACTTTAAAGTCTATGAATTATTAAAAAAAAATTGCAAAATCCTTCATTCTTTTTGTTTTTTAAAAGTAGGCTCCGTGCCCAGCCTGAAGCCCAACACAGGGCTTACTTTCATGACTGGGAGATCGAGACCTGAACTGAGATCAAGAGTTGGACGCTTAACGGACTGAGCCACCCAGGTGTCCCACAAAATCCCACATTCTTATGTGTGAACATACAGTAATGCCATCTAAGAAATTTACAGCTAACTTACAACTTCCATAGCATGTATCTATCTATACATATATAAATACGTGCATGTATTCCTATTGAATACTCATAATTTTATGAACTAAAAAAACACAGGTCAATGAGTTTGAATAAATATATGTAAAGCACTTGGAGAACTGCCTGACACACAAGCCACACTATGGAAGTCCAAGCCATCATTCCTACCATAACATTATTATTATTGTTGTTGTTGATACTATTATGTTAGAATACAAGTTTTGAAGTCATACTGCCTGACTCAAATTTTGGTTCTCTCATTAGACAAGTTAACCTATCTGTGCCTCAATTTTTCTTATTCATATAATACAAGTAATAATAAAAACATATACTTTACAGGCTATTGAGAGTGTTGAAACAAGAAGTATGAAGTATTTAGCACAAGACTCCGTGCACAGTAGATAGCAAACACAATTTAGTGATTTTTACAGCTTCAATGTTTGGCCTTGCTCTTCTAGTCAGGAAATAGAGAATTTTAATTAAAACCCAGGTCTCCTGATAAAGTTTAGAGCACTTTCTACAGCCACACTGCTATAAACATACAAAAAAGGCCATTTAATTGAATAGATACAATTAAGTATCTTTATGATACAGTAACAAAAAGTAACATTTGCTTGCACTGTATTTTGGGTAACACAGAGTACCAAAGGCTTTATAGTTTGTAAAATAATCCTGGTAGGATATACACCACCAAACACACTAGCTTGTTCTCTTTCTGCTAGGGCATCGTCCTTCTTGAAAAGTATAGAAAAAGTATAAATCTAAGCAATGAGTCTCTACAATAAATATTTGAGAGTATCACTTCAGGTCACAAAAGCAAAATAACTTGTCAATAAAGTGACCAACTTTAAAATACTGAGTATTCAATGAAAACTAGTCTTGATCAACCAAAACAGTGCTACGGTTCCAAGTATCAATGGCTACTTTTGGATCATAAGCCAAGCTGATAACAAACCTCCTAAATAAAGAACTGGAGTATGGTTAGCAAAGAACTATCTCCTTCATTTCTTAAGAATGTTCAACAGACGTGGACAGAGTGGTCCAAGTATAGCTGGACATCCTTCTAGAGAGATGATGGTTCACACCAGGACTATGAGCCTGAGAGAGGAGGAGGAAGGGGGATCTGGGGGAGGGGAAGGCAAGAAGTAGCCAATTAATTCCCTTTTCTCTATTACGTTTTCCTCAATTCTCAAAACTCACTCATACATTCATCTATTCATCAAAATGTCAAGTTCAGTGCTTGGTGCTATAAAGTTGAATACGACACAAAGAATCCAGCATACAAAACGGATACAAAACTCCAGAGTCACAGAACAAGGGAGCATGATAGTCACCTCCGGTTTTACAGGACAACACAGAAAGACATCAGCTAACTAGCTAACCAGAACATATACTTTGCCCATGGATTATGCCAGGTGCTCCTGTATACACCATCTCATCCAAAAATCAACATCAGCCCTATTTATCGTCCCTGTTCAGTACACGAAGAAATGGAGGCTTCAAGATGTTAAGAGGTAGAACTCAGAATGTAATTGGAGCTCTCTTAATCCAAGTCCAGGGCTCTCTGTAAGGCAGTATGAGGCTTCTCCACCTCCTCTATTTTCTCATTCTGGATTTTCCTTTCTCCTTTACTTTTTTTCCCTAGAAAGGCAAGAGACTGTCAGTATCTAGATCAGAAGTCAAAACTCAAATGTCAATAGGGAAGTGACAGATGATGTAAGTAAGGAAAATAGACAGTAAGAGGATATGAATGACATGGAATGGGTATGTCTATGTCAAACTGGAGTTTCATGCCCTTTCTGAAGGACACGTGGGCCCAGGGCTTTGTGAAACCTTCCAATTTTTTGAGAGAGCTCTGCATATATGACTCTCCTTATTTTTTTTAAAAAGAAGCTCCCTAAATCAAATGTTTCCTAATCACTAGGCTGCATTGTGCCTATCAAATAACAGTTTGCAATCTCTGTTCCAGATGACAGGTGGCCAATCTGACTGGCATTGCTCTCCATCACTGTGGCATTTCGCCTGTAGAGTTTAGAGTTTAACAACCAAGCAATCATTACAAAGCAAGCCACAGGACTGTTGCAACTGTTGCTACCAGGACTTTATTCTAACTCTGCAGTATTAATGGGCACATTCAATGACAGAATCACAGTTCTGAGAACAATTTAGACATCATCTGTTCCAAAATCCATCAAGTGCCTGACTCACTTCCTGAACACCCCTTAGCAAGTAGCTTTTTGGCGTCTGTTTAAACATCTCCATTAGCCAACGGAGAAGTCTCTCTCCTTGGAAAGCCTGCTAATTTTCACTCTGCTCTTAGTCTTCCCCATATAGAAGGTCCTTCTTCATATCAAGGCGAGCTCTGTATTCTTGTACCTGGCATCTGTTTGTTCCTGGACCATTACACCTAGATCACAACAATATCCCAGGAAAAGATGGATTCACATGTATCATCACAACCCAGACAGTGTCTCATGAGGCTAGTACACTTGCCTTCCTTGCCTTTTGAGACAGTGGAATCATCTACAATGCAAGTGAGTCAACAAAGATCCACAGTGGAGGGAAAGAGAACTGTTCTTTCTACCAGTCATGTTTGTTGGTTTTGTTTTTTTTTTTTACTATAATTCCAGTTTAAGGATATATGTATACCCTAGTCTCCATGTTCCTAATCTAGAAAATACACATTGTATCCTATAAATATTTTTTTTAAGTCTTTAGTTTAAAAGATACATCCATTTTGGTAACTAGATGGGGTTGGCTTCACAGAATATTAAGAGCATATATGGTGGGGCGTCTGGGTGGCTCAGTTGGTTAAGCGTCCGACTGCACGACTTTGGCTCAGGTCATGATCTCACAGCTCGTGGGCTTGGGCTGCTAGTTGGGCTCTGTGCTGACAGCTCAGAACCTGGAGCCTCCTTCCAATTCTGTGTCTCCCTCTCTCTCTCTCTGCCCTCCTCTGACTTGTGATCTCTCTCTCAAAACTAAATAAACATAAAAAAATTTGTTTAAAGAAATCTGTAAAAAAAAAAGTGTATATGGTTAGTTTAATATCATTGGGAAAAAATGACTTAACATTTTAGCTTTTAAATGAAAACCAAAAAATATGGCTATACACTCAAAGTGCATCATGAAATGGAGCCAACTTAAGTCCAGTAAATTACATCATAGAGCATAATAACTATAGGATGATGCTTGTTTATCTATCAAAGTCATGAATCCTTTCCAAATGTTAAATGCTTTTGGCAGACACATTTTTAAGTTCTTTTTTAAACAGAGGACCAAAATTGGGGTCCACAAGAATCTGAAAATTTTAAAATATGGAGTAGTTCATCTCCTAAATTTAATTGTAAAATATTATCCTACTCCTTCCTTTTCATATCTCCTTACCATATGATTTCTTTATATTCTTCTTAACTCCTTATTAAAAACAAAAACAAAAGCCAGGAGCCATCCTAATTTCTTGTTCTTTTGCTCTCACATCCAAATAATTGGCAAATCCTTCAACATCCTGATTCAGATCATCCTCCCCTCTCTGCTCCCCCTCCCCCGCCAGTAGATTCTCCCCAGTCCAAGCCACCACCATCTAATACGGGAACGGGTGCCACAGCCTCCTAACTTAGCTCATTCCGTCCACAGTCTGCAAGGAAGAGCCAGGGTGATTTTTTTAAACATTTATCAGATCACATCATTCCAGAGGCTGCCGGTCATGCTTAAAATAAAATTCAGATTTCTTGCCAGGACTCAAGGACCTGGTTGCTGTCCGCCTGCCCACCCTCCTTTCTAACATCCCCTGCCTCAACTCCCTCTCTTCCAGCTTTCAGAGGCTCTGGGTGGAGGGCAGAACTGGCACCCTGGGGGGAGAAGAAGTATTTGAAATGTGTGAGAATGTTTCCTGTTTTGTGTTTCTTTTCTTTCTATTTACTTATTTATTCAAATGGAGATATAATTGACAAATAACAATGTATTGGTTTGGGGTGTACAACACAAGGAGTTGATACATGTACATATTGCAAAATGATTACCACAGTAAGTTAACATCCATCATATGGTTACAATTCTTTTTCTTGTGATGAGAACATTTAAGATCTACTCCCTTCCAACTTTCAAATATGCCATAGAGGACTGTTAACTACAGTCACCGTGCTGTACAGCGAGTGCGTTTCTGTAATCACAATGACTTGGGAGGGGACACCACTGGCATTTGGTAGGCAGGCCAGGGATGTTAAACACCACACAACACAGCACAGCTCTACACTACGAAGGATCGCTGTGCCCAAATGCCAGGAATATCCATACCGTTTGCACAAACACCAAGCTCATTGCCACATCAAGGTTTCTATGTTTGCAGGTACTTTCAGCCCAGGACACTGTGACATCTCCCAGCTTCCTCCTTCTCACACGTGGGATGTCATCTCCTTTGAAGATGGACCAGCCCTCATTTCTAAGCCCAGCATTCCTGCCGGTCTTTCTATTTTTTCACCCTGCTTTATTTACTTTTCAGCACACGTCACTTTGCAAAAATTTTTTAATTTATTTTTTGCTTATTCTCTTATTGCTTTTCTTCCCCTCTTGGTGTGTCAACCCCTTGTACTCTCAGCACCTAACAATGCCTGGAACATAGCAAGTGTCTAATAATCATCTGTGAAATGAATACACATCTATAATAACTTTTCTTATTTAGGATTAGGAATGAATAAAACTTCATTTTAAGGTACAGTGGCATCTACCTACCATTCCACAGCACAAAGAGGTAACAGTACATTTTTAATGCTCCAAGTCACCCCTTAACTCTTTCACGGAATGTAAAAGAGGGTTTTGTTTTTTATGGGCGCCATATTTCTGTAAACCTCACAGTAACTGTGCTACTTCTGGCTAACATGGTCAGTAGAGCAAGGGCAGAAGTCCTTCCAAGAGCAAAAGCAAACACGCGGGTGGTGGTCCCCTTTACTTTTACGGAACCAACTCCCAAATCCACCAGAAGAAAGAATGAGAATCACCTTTTATTAAAAATGCTCACGAAACATATTTTCAAGACTAAAAAGAGTTGAAAAATAATGTAACATTACAAAATTATTTTTCAAACACACTTTGGGGGCACTAAATCTAATGTTCAAACCAGGTCTACGAAATGAACTAAGGGAGAAGAGGCAAGTGGGGATATGTAGGATTACATTTAGATTTTATAATATGAATTTATGATACGTATAGTAGCATTATTTGAACATATAGAAGTCTGTTAAGAAAGCATAATTTGTTTCCTGTCATGTTCCACACATTCATGACCTATATTTGTATAGGGTTTAGATTAGACACTAAATGCTAAGTGCTTTTCTTTGATAAGTGATATTTGGGGACTGGTATACAATGACCTATGATTTATGTGAGATTGTTGGGCCCATCTACTGTGTGCATTTATATCATAAGATTGCCAGATGCAACTCTCAAAGCTCACAGCAATTCATGCTCCCATAAGCAATGTATAAGAATGCTCACACTTACACACACTTTCCAACACTGTACATTATCAGTATTTTAAACTGTTGTAAGTTGATCGGTGAAAAAGTGAAAACTCACTATTATTTTTTATAGGTCTATTTATTTATTTTGAGAGAGAGAGAGAGAAAGAATCCCAAGCAGGTTCCGTGCAGAGCCCGACATGGGTCTCGATCTCACAGCTGTAAGATCATGACCTCAGCTGAAATCAATAGTCGATCACTTAACCCACTGAGCCACCTAGGCATCCCAAAAAACTCACTATTATTAATCTCCATTCACGGACTACTAAGAATGTGCATCTTTTCAGGTATTCTTTGGTTATTTACAAATCCTTCTGTTTGTCTATATAGTCTTTGCTCTTTTCTCTACCGTATCGTTTTCAGTCAACCTGTAGGAGTTGTACTTGAGGAATAATAATCTTTGTAAATCATCCACACTGCATTATTTTTTTCCAGTCTGCAGCTTGTTTTTGACTTTTGTTTATAGTGTCTATCACATTTGTTTTTTTAATCTCTATGTAACTGAATGTATCAGTCCTGTCTTTTGGTTACAAGTTTCAAATCTTGCTTAGGAAGATTTCCCCCACACTGACATGTAACAAATGTTCTCAGGAATTTTCTCCTATTAGAGTTCATTCGATCCATTAAACAATCCATTAAATCCTCAAAATTCTAATGTAAAGTTAATGGAGGGAGGGGATAAATGAAGATAAAAAAGAAAGATATTGGGGCACCTCCGTGGCTCAGTCAACTTCAGCTCAAGTCCATGACCTCATGGTCTGTGGGTTTGAGCCCCATGTCAGGCTCTGTGCTGACAGCTCAAAGTCTGGAGCCTGTTTCAGATTTCTGTATCCCTCTCTCTGCTCCTCCCTCACTCACACTTGGTCTCTCAGTTTCTCTGTCTTTCTCTCTCTCTCTCTCTCTCCCCCAAAATTAAACATTAAAAAAAAAAAAAAAGAAAAGTATTTGGGTAGAAAAAAAGGGACTGGAGAAATCTTATTTTTTAATGTTAAAGAGGGAGTTTCCATGTAATGCTATAAAGGGGAAAAATTCAAGTATTGTGACTTGAAAATGTAATTAAGCTATAAACATAAGAGAAAATTATTGGTTTAAAACTATCTGAACACAAGTAGGGGTTCCTGGAGGCTCAGTCGGTTAAGCATGCAACTTCAGCTCAGGACATGATCTCATGGTGTGTGGGTTTGAGCCCCGCATCAGGCTCTGTACTGACAGCTCAGAGCCTGGAGCCTGCTTCAGATCCTATATCTCCCTCTCTCTCTGTTCCTCCCATGCTCACTCACTCTCTTTCTCTCTCTCTCTCTCTCTCAAAAATAAACATTAAAAAAAGTTTTTAAAAACTATCTGAACACAAGTCATACTATAAAAATTTTTAATGTAAGAAGAGGAACGATTACATTTTTCACAATGCTATAAATGAAGTAATGTAAAATGATAAATGAGTTAATTCCTACTTATGTAATGTTTCATCTGAGCCTCTTCCACAAAAGTTTTAAATTTTATGGTATTATGATGTAATTCATACCTAAGAAGACCAGTGAATTAGGAATTAGTCTACAAGTCTGTTTTTCCAACAACTGTTATGAGAACAAAATAACAAAAGGAAGACTTTTCAGAGCTTCAGGTAGTAAGATATTCCAGATGCTTACGTTAGAAAATGCATGTGCTTGCTCAAAAGGCAAAAATGGATTAGAACTTATATTTTTAATACTTCATGAAAAGCCCTTAAATAATATTTTTCTCCACACTGACTTCTTAAGAACTAGAGCATAGATCCCATTAGGTTTTCTAGTAACACCTAATTAGACAATTTCGTTCCTTTGCTGGAGTTTGCCTGCTTTGCTTATAAAAGTGTGTGCAAGTCTAGGACAGCCATAACCAAACACTTGGCATCCTTCTCCTTAACACTTACTGGTGAGAGAGAAATAATGTCATCTGCCTTTATTCACTTGCTGTTTCCTTGTAAATGGTGAAAGCCTATCAAAGCAGAGTCAACAAGAGCAAAGAAGACTTCCTAAATCCAATGGGTTCTAAAGAAGAGAAAAATAGGAAGAAGTATTCCACCAGCTATCAAGAATGTTATCATAAGAGGGGGAGGAGGGATGGGCATGGAGGAGGACACTTTGGGGATGAGCACTGAGTGTTATGTGGAAACTAATTTGACAATAAACTATTTGTAAAAAAAAAAAAAAAAGAATGTTATCATAGGGGCACCTGGGTGGCTCAGTTGGCTGGGCATCCAACTTTGGCTCAAGTCATGATCTCAGTTTATCAGATTCAGCCCCATATCAGGCTCCATGCTGACAGCTCTCTCTCACAATCTCTCGCTCTCTTTCAAAATAAATAAATTTTAAAAAAACCATACAATCTATAAACATAAAAGCGATAAATCAACCAAATTAAAATTATGAAGTTCTCTACATCAAAATATACCCCCAGAAAGAGTCAAAAGACAAGCCAGAAACGAGGAAGAGATTTCCAACTTACATAACTGAGAAGGTTTAGTCTACACAACACAGATATACTCCTACAAATCGGTAAGAAAAATATGAACAGCCCCAATAGAAAAATGGTCAACACACACACACACACACACACACACAGAAACTTTTCAATAAAGAGGAACCCTAAATGCTTATAAACATCTAAGAAGATACTTAGCCTCATTAACAATACCAAAAATGCAAACTAAAGCTACACTGAGATAACTTTCACATCTACCAGTGAGGCAAATATTCTGAAGTTTAACAGCATGAAGTAATGAGAAGGAGGTGCCTGGGTGAGCCAGCAGGTTGAGTGTCTAACTCTTGATTTCAGCTCCGGTCATGATCCTAGGGTGGTGGGATTGAGCCCCAGGTCTGCTTATGATTCTCTCTCTCTCAAACAAAAATAAATAAATAAAAACTTAAAAAGTAATGGTAAAGATGTGGGGCCAATGGTGCCTTGTTCCTTGTTCATTTTGCGATTTTTTAAAGTAGTCTTCACACCCAGCGTGGAGCCTGAATTCATGACCCAGAGAGCAAGACCTGAACTGAGATCAAGAGTCTGACACTTAACCAACTGAGCCACCCAGGCACCCTTCACTTCTTTGAGAATATTATCTGTGTTGATTCTTTGTAGCCGACCATGTTCAGTAGGTTTCTTCAGAGCAGGTTGGCATTTGCTTCTGACAGATGTCTGCCGGCATGACCAACCTGGAATCACTCTAAACTAAATACTGCTTTTAAAACCTTAAGGTATTTTGGATTTCATCCCCTCCACACACATACACTCTGTGTGAACAAACAATCTGCAGCCTACAGTGAGAGCCAATTGTGGGGGTTATGAAGTCTGAGGAAAGAGACTCAATTTTTCATGTAGTCAGGTGATGGGGGTGGGGAAGGACAATATATCCAACTGTCCCTTACACTGAGCATCAAGTCCTTTTGGGGCTCATACTTAGGAGGATATTAGGTCTTGTCTCTCTCTGATTCCCTCTACCCTAAGTGGCCCATAGAAACCATGTTCATTTTTACCTGATTCAGCAAATGCACTCAAGGCAAAAGTCAGGTTCGATGCACTGCTTAATTCTAAGGGTTTCTGCTTTAATTCAGTTTTAGCCTCTGAGGATCCTTCTGAAGTAGTCATTTGTGCATTTTAAGGATAGTATTATATTTTATCCAGCATTTTTAACGGTTTCCAGCAGAAGAGTTAGTCAGAGGTCCTAGACCACTGTGCTTTCAGAACCAAAAACCACAATTTTAAAATATAAAACTGGGCGCCTGGGTGGCTCAGCTGGTTAAGCATCAGACTTGTGACTGGGGTTCAGGTGATGATCTCACAGTTCGTGGAATGGAACCCCACAACAGACTCAGCACAGAGAGCATGGAGCCTGCTTGGAATTTTCTCTCTCTCTCCCTCCCTCTCTCTCCCTCCCTCTCTCTCCCCTCCTCCCTCCTCCCCACCTCCATCTCAAAATAAATAAAATTTTAAAAATATCTAAAACTGATTATATTCTTTTTCTGCCTTGAAATTCTCAACGCTTTTCCCACGGCATGAGAATAGTTTAAGCTCCTTAGCTTCCCCATAAGTGACCTGCTCCTGTTCAAGGGCCGTAAGAGAGACGCTCCCAGAGGAGAAGCAAAAGGAAGGTTGAATCTGAATCAAAGGCAACTGAGAGAAAAGACAAGAGAGAGGAGGAAAGCGGCAACTAATCTTAATTAGCAAAGCCCAAAAGCAGAGAATATTTAAGTCTAGTATGGACAGAGCTTAGCACATCCAAAGGCTTGATCAATAGATTAGAATCTATGTCAACTACTCCTGAAACCATTAGTACATTATGTTAACTAACTTGGATTTAAACACAATTTAAAAATTTTTTTTAATTTTAAAAAAAGAATCTATGTCAAGGCTGCAGGGTACTACCGGCTCTCAGAGCTGAGAGAGTCAGGAATCCGAGAGACATCAGGACCATGAGGAGCAGCACCAGCTCAATGCTGCTGTGAAGGGACAGTGGGCACTGAGGACCCAAACTAACAGGCAATTAGGCAACGTGACCACACGGCAGTAAAAAGACTGGGAAGCGCCACTCCCAGATTCACAAAAAGCCACAAGGTTAAAACAAACCCTAAGACATACCAAACAGAGCACATCGGAACAGCAGATATTTCCGGCCCCCTAATCTGTTAGAGGTACCTTCCTCCAGGGTCGCTGGGCCTGCTGTCACCGGCAGAGCCTTCCCACGGCAGCCATCACAGGCGGCTACGCCAAGGCCTTGGCTGGTAGGGACTGACAACCTCATTATAAGACCTTTCACCACCTGGCCCCGAACCATCTCCCCAGGCTCACCTCCCACCTCGTATTCATTTCAAACACCACCTACTGCAGCCACAACAGCTGACAAGAATAATCCCGCCAACCTTCCCTCCTTTGCAGGTTGCTTCCCTCTTCCTGAAGGACTCTCCCTCTTCCTGAAGGACTCTCCCTCTTCCTGAAGGACTCTCTCTCCTCAGCTGCCTGGAAAAGCCCTCCTTGTTCTTCAAGGCCCTCTCATGCGTTGCCTTGATCGGGAAGCTTTCTCTGATTCTTTTAAGTTAACTTTGCTGCCCTCAACTTCAGTATCCTATCAAGCACAGCCAGTATATTATTGTTTTTATTATTATTTTATTTTTTTTATCATCATCCCCAACACATCCATCATTTATCAGGTGCTTACTATGTGTCAAGGACTCTTTTACATGCTTCACATAGATTTTTCTCGAACACCCATAGTTATCACTATTCTCTATTTTACAGAAGAAGAAAGTGAGGTTCATAGAGGTATTTTTTAATATTTATTTATTTTTGAGAGAGAGAGAGACACAGAGTGTGAGCAGGGGAGGAGCAGAGAGGGAGATGGAAAATCTGAGGCAGGCTCCAGGCTCTGAGCTGTCGGCACAGAGCCTGATGCAGGGCTTGAACTCATGAGCTGTGCTATGACTTGAGCTGAAGTCAGACACTTAACCCACTGAGCCACCCAGGCGCCCCTGAGGTTCATAGAGTTTTAAGTATTAGCTTAAGAACACACAGCTACTCTGACTCAAAAGCCCAAGAACTTGGGGCACCTGGGTGGCTCAGTCATTTGAGTGGCCGACTCTTTGGACTTCAGCTCAGGTCATGATCTAGCAGTTTGTGAGTTCAAGCCCCACATCAAGCTCTGAGCTGACAGTGAGGAGCCTGCTTGGGATTCTCTCTGTCTGTCTCTCTCTGTCTCTCTCTCTCTCTCTGCTGATGCCCCACTCTCACATGCATGCTCTGTCTCTCTCTCAAAATAAATAAATAAACATTTTTTAAAAAGTTCATGACCTTTCCAATAAGTATCATAATCACCTTTGTTCATGTCTGTTGCTACCAACAGTTAATAACTAACTTAAAAATAAAGACTATCTCAGGACATGTGGATGGCTCAGTCAGTTAAGCATCTGACTCTTGGTTTTGGCTCAGGTCATTTCTTGCCAAAATGTTTGTGGGTTCAAACCCCGCATTGGGCTCCATGCTGACAGTGAAAAGCCTGCTTGGGATTCTCTCTCTCTCTCTGTCTCTCTCTCTCTCTGCCTCTCCCCTGTTCGTGTTCTCTCTCTCTCTCAAAATAAATAAATAAACTGAAAAAATTTTTTTAAATAAATAAAGACTATGTCTTCCTCATTTTTGTATAGCAAGCATAATGCTTAGCATATAACTGATCCTCTCTAAATATTTAATACAGTACAAACTTCCAATTATAAAATAAACAAGACATGAGGATACAATGTACAATGTACAACACAGAATATACATAATAATAGATAACAACTTCATATGGTAACAGGCAGTGGCCAGATTATCATGGTAATCATTTCATAATGTATATAAATGTTGAATCTCCTGAATCTATATGATTCTGTGTGCCAACTACACTTCCATTCTTTAAAAACTTTAATATGTAGGGGCGCCTGGGTGGCTCCGTCAGCTAAGCATCTGACTTCAGCTCAGCTCATGATCTCGCAGTTTGTGAGTTCAAGCCCCACATCAGGCTCTGTGCTGACAGCTCAGAGCCTGGAGCCTGCTTCAGGTTCTGTGTCTCCCTCTTTCTGTGCCTTCCCGCTCTGTCTCTGTCTCTCTGTCTCTCAAAAATAAACATTTTTTAAAAATGTAATATGTAAATGAATGAAATAGAATGAGCATCCCTTCCAGTCCCTCGGAAAGTAGGGTATCAGTCATAGTACAGAATCTATAATACAACGTTAAACTTGTTTTTCTGTCACCTTTGACCGGGATCTACTGGATGGCTCATAAGGTCTAGAATGAGAGACAGAGAATAAAAGAAAGTTAAAGATTCAGGGTCAAGGAACCTGAAAAGTCACCACAGTGTCTCTTTAGTGAACTGGTTTAATCAATCAAACAAACGGCTATTGTTACACTTGATCTTATCCAAAAGGCAGAGGAGTGATGCAAATGGTTATTTTTAAAACAGGGGTATAAACCAACCTCTTTTCAAAATAATTGGCTATCCAGGGTGACTGGCTGACTCAGTTTGTAGAGCATATGACTCCTGATCTTGAGGTTTTGTTCGAGCCACACCCCACACTGGGTGTAAGGATGACTTAAATATTTTTAAAAAATAAAATAAAATGAAATACCTGGCTATCTTAATAACTTTATCTTTTTTTTTCCAGCCTAAATCAATGCAATACCATAAACATCTATTAAATACTTGCTATGGAGGAGAGTTTTAAAAAAGGATGCATTACATCTCATGAACTACCAGTTCGATTTAAACTCCTTTTCCCAAAAAGAAGTCTTGCTTGAATATATGCCCAGGTTATCTCAATGTGGGGAAAAAAGAGTGCAGAACGTTATGACTCCTTTGCTCCAAATCTTCCTCAAGTTTCCCCATCTCACTCAGAGCAAAAGGCAAAGTCCTGGTAACAACCTGAAAGCAGATTCATCATTTAATCCCCATTCCCTCTCGGTCTCATTTACTATTCACCCTCTCACCCAATCCCAGCCATTCTGGTGGCCTCGCCATCCTGCTGAGGGAGACTTTCTCTGACCGCATTACTAAAAATAGTAACATTTCCCCACCTCAAAGCCTATCTCCCTCTTCCCTGCTCTATCTTTATACCATCTAGGACCATCCAACATTCTATTTTACTTATTCATTTGTTTACTGTTCCCACACTACCCTCCCCTTGTCTCCGCCCATCACCAAGATTCCTCCTGGATTTGTCCTCTGCTGTATCCTCAGCATCCAGTTCTATGCCTGACACATTGGAGGTGCTAAATAGATCATTATTGTAGGGAAGAATGAATGAACCGTTATTTAGCCTTCTGCCGTGATCTATCTGCGCACATTACTTACTTTGTTGTCCATTTTCCAAATTTCTAAACCACATGGGTATCACAAATTAAAACACAACTTAAGGGGCGCCTGGGTGGTCCCATGGGTTAAGTGCCTGACTCTTGGTTTTGGCTCAAGTCATGATCTCCTGGTTCATGAGATTGAGCCCCTCAATGGGCTCCACGCTTCACACTCTCAGCATGGAGCCTGCTTGGGATGTTCTCTCCTCCTCTCTCTGCCCCTTCCCTGCTCACTCACTCTCATTCTCTCGCTCTCAAAATAAATAAATAAACTTTTTTAAAAAATGCAACATAAAATTTTTTCACTTCAAACTGAGCAATGATGACAAAAACCTTATGGGTTTAAAGTTCTTTTCATTGTCTTTCCCTGAAATGTCTTACTGTGACCATTGTCTAAATGCATAATTGTGGCTTTGAGATCTTGGTCTCAATTTTGCAAATAATAGCTCATATTATCCCAAACACTTCAAAGTTGTTTGCAAAGGTATGTTATTTATTTTGCTAAAATTAAAAAAAAAAGCACATATAACTGTAACTACAGTGATTAAGACAGGTGCCCTGAGGACTCTTAGGATTCTAGTTCTAAATTATTTTGTGTGTGTATATGTGTATGTCCATGTGTTCTCCCCTCTTTCAAGGAGGTGGACTTTTTATTTTGAAAGAGAGACAGAGAGAGACACCCCAAGAAGGCTCCATGTTCATCACAGAGCCCAATGCAGGGCTCAATCCCACAACCCTGGATAATGACTTAAGCCAAAATCAAGAGTTGGAGGCTCAATGACTGGGCCACCCAGGCACTCTTAAATTATTTTAAAATATTAACTAAAAGAGGATCTTTTTATTAAGATAATTAAACCATAGTTAATTCTGAATTACCAACACTACTTAAGAACTGGCATCAATTTTTTAAACTTTTTTTAATGTTTATTCATTTTTGAGAGAGAAAGAGACAGAGTGTGAGTGGGGGAGGGGAAGAGAGAGAGGGAAACGCAGAATCTGAAGTAGGCTCCAGGCTCTGAGCTGTCAGCACAGAGCCCGACACAGGGCTCGAACTCATGAACCATGAGATCATGACCTGGCAGAAGTCTGACACTTAACTAACTGAGCCACCCAGGTGCCCCTCAATTTTTTTAATTTTTTTATGTTTATTTAATTTTAGAGAGAGGGAGACAAAATGCGAGCAAGGAACGGGCAGAGAGAGAGGGAGACACAGAATCTGAAGAATGCTCCAGGCTCTGAGCTGTCAGCACAGAGCCCAATGCGGGGCTCAAATCCACGAAATGCAAGAGCCTGACCTGGCCAAAGTCAGATACTTGACCAAATGAGCCACCCAGGAGTCCCCAGTATCAATTTTTTTAGAATAATCCAAAAAGCCAACAATTCAAAAGGTATTCAGAATTGGTTTCCAAGTGCAACATACCCCTCTCTTCCCCTCTCTCTAATGGTTGCTTTCCCTTCCTAATTATGTTTACTTGAGGTTTTGAGTTTAAAAGCTCTGCACACACACACACACACACACACACACACACACACACTAGCAGAAAGCAAGCCAGATTGTGATTTAAAGCAGAAAAGATGGTTGTATATGCCAAAGAGATAATGCACAAGACGGCAGTATCTTCAGCTCAACAAAAGAAGTCATGTACAATTCTGTCTCCATCTAGTTACCTCACACAGAGGTCAGCTTAAAAAAAATTTCCTAAAACCTTCTGGAGAACAGCAATCAGTAAGGCTTATCAACAACGCACATTCATGTTATAATATAAACCTCTTTCAATTTCAAAAATTGATGGGTAAGGGCTCTTCAGCAGTGGCATTTGATTCTAGATTAGTCTGCAGTATTCAAGAGAAAAACAAAGACCCATCGTTCAGAACCTTCCATTACAGACCCACGCCAACTGCAGCAAAACATTCTTCAGGAAATTGCTGTTATTGTGTACTTCCCATAAATGTAAACAGGTTTCTTATTTTCAATCCTAAACTTAAAGACAGAAACACAGCAGTTAAATATTACATTTTAGAAGAGAGCTTTTTCTCCATAAAATACTGTTTGAAAACAGTAAGCACGTATAAGCAAAAGAACGATTGAAAATAACCCCAGGGGTGCTTGGGTAGCTCAGCCGGTTAAGCATCCGACTCTTGATTTCAGCTCAGGTCATGATCTCATGGTTCGGAAGATCAAGCCCAATGTCAGGCTCTGCACTGACAAGAGTGGAGCCTGCTTGGGATCCTCTGTCTCCCTCTCTCTCTGCCCCTCCCCAACCTGTGCACCTCCTCTCTCTCTCTCTCTCTTTCTCTCTCTCTCTCTCAAAATAAATAAACATTAATAATAAAAAAAGAACCTCTAAAGTTAAAGATCAATCAAAGCAATTCTTCTTTATTATTCTACTCATAAACTTGTAAAGTTTGCATTAGCGACTGCAAACAGAATAAAGCAACAAAACAGATTCAACAAAGAAGACAACTTTTAAAACAAACTTTAAAGAACCCTGGAGTATATAAAAATAAACACAGTCTCATTTAGCATACATTTCTGTCTAATGCAGTCAAGTTTTTGATGATATTTCTTGGTTTTCTGAGAGGCTTTACAGTGTTTTAGTTTATAGAAATGGAGACATAAAAAGACTGTGCAATTAAGGATCACATGTTGGCTCATAACTTCCCAGCTTTTCTTACAGAACACTTTTATTCCTATAGAGTCATTTACTCCTAGAAGTGGAAGTTTCTAGGAGAGATTCTCAGCCCTAGCTGTTTCTATGAGGGAAGAAGGGTTAATATAACAAAGTCTCAGCTTCACCCCCCAAGACTCTGAACTGCCCAGGAGTGAGGACAGAGTGAGATCATGGGGTTAAGGCAGCAGTATTTTCGTAAACCACCCAGATAAGCCTAATGAGTAGTTTGTATAGAAAGTCACTGATTCTGACCCAACTCTTCTAAGAAAAGAAGATCCCAGGGAGCATATTTACACTTTGCTTAAACACTGCCTATATTGAGACCCAAAATCTCATCCAAAAACTCTGAAGGTAATATAGTACCTTATAAATGGTCATTTTTCAAATATGAATGGCTATACTTACGAGGCATGGTGACCCATCATTTCCCCTAACAACTACAGAGTTCTATGGTCTTTGTATTTGTACCCCTTCCTCAAAAATCACTTCCTCCAGTCTCTTCCACATTCAGGTCCGGGCCCAACTGTCACCTCCTAGAGAGGCTTTCCTGATCGCACCTTCCCTAGCAGTCTCCACCTCGTCACTCATGGCATTTCTCACATCCTAAGTGTGTGTGTGCTTGCTGACTATCTCCCAGGTCTGAACAGAAGCTCCATTCTGGCAGCTCCATCTCGTCTGTCTTGCTCAACACTGTATCTTCATCACGCGGCATAGTGCCCAACTTAGTAGCCACTCGACACAAAATTTTGAATGGATAAATGAAACACAACAAGAGGCATGGGCAATCTAGAGCAAAACAAAAAGTCAGATTGCTATCTAATGAAAATAGTTAACAGTGCAAATTATAAAATATTGAATGAAGTGTAAATGATGAAATACATCACTGTGTGTGTGTGTGCGTGCGTGCGTGCGTGTATGAAAACAAATGTTCTGGAGGCTATACACCCCCCTCAATGTTACCATATATTGTATATATGTATACATGTATAGCTTCAAACTATACAAAGTCTCATGGAAACGTCCCCGAATTTACAGATGTAGTCACCTTAATTTCTTTATTATGCATCAGTTTCCTACTGAAAATCAAGCAAAATATAAATCAAAATTAAGATAAAGTTTTGATATGCTTTGAAAACATTCCAAATATTCAAAAGTCAGAAATACTACAAAATGCTAAACATTAAACAGAAAAATGTAACCGTGTTGGAAACACTGTTATCTAGTGATGGGGAAGGGTGTATAAAAAAAAAAAAAACCATTAACATATGAAATTACTTGGAACACATGAAATTATAAAATAAAAAAACTCAGACTGGGTTGGGGGGAAACTTGGAGATCATTCTATATAAATTCCTCTAAGCCTGAACCTCCCAGACAGTATTCCTAGCATGTGGTTGGCTAGCCTTTCCTTAATTTTTTTTTTGGTGATAGGGAACTCACTATTTTCTAAAGAAAACTGTCTTATTCAATTATTGGACACCTGTACTTGTTGATTCTTGATTTGTGCCCCAAATCTGGCTCCCATGGATGCACTCGGCCGTGGTTCTGATCCTAAAGCCAGATGCAGATATGTCAATGAAATAAACTCAGTGCATCAGTTCTACAACAGTATAGATATTATTAGAGAACTAAAGTGAATCCAGAAGGAAAAGGAGTTTCAGGCAGGTGTTCAAAGGAAAAGAAAACTGTAATTTGTTAAAAATAAATTAATTAATTAACTAATTAATTTAATTTAATAAAAAAACTGTCAAGGGACAGAAAACAACTGTGAAAACAAGTGGATTATCCTTGCTGGAAGTGAGTGGCCAGAGTGGAAATGGATAAGAGGAAAAATATCAAAACCCTGGATGATACACATCCCTGAAGGTGAGATAAAAAATTATTGTAATTACACAAGATCATTCTGTATTTTGTAAAAAAAAAAAAAAAAAAAAAACCGGAATGAATCTGAAAAGTAAAGGATAGGTAGATAAAATAAGTAGACAAGGTAACTCTAAAACACAGCATCACAGAAATTGAGAGCTGCAAAAATCATAGAAATTATCTATCTCAACCCCTTAATTTTATAGACAAAATAATTAAATCCTAGAATGAAGAGGTATCAATTGTCACTCTTCTATTCCTTTTCATTGTCACAAGGAAGAACACTTTTGCCAAACAATTTTCTGTCTTGTACCCGCCGATCCCCACTGCCTGCGTAACATGCTGAATCTCAGATGCTGTAAGAGTCTAACCAGCCATCTCAAGACTGAACTACCACAGGGCAAGGATGGGATGACATAAAGAGGCCCAATTGTCTGAATCATCTTGGCTTCTCACCAAGATCCAGTATGGACAGGATGCGGCCACACTGCAGGACCAGCCCTTGCCATGGAACGCGGCCACCTATTATGCTGATACACAGCTCCGTCATCAGCCAAGAAGACAAGAATCAAAACTGCTGCTAATTCACCCACAAAACTTTCCATCTTTTCCTTGGTATCGTCACATAGGCCTGCCACGGGACAACCCAGCAAACTCCATCCATTTGTTTGACACACGCCTGCACTCATTGTCTCTCCCGGCACCAGAGCCATCCTCAGGGCATAAGCTGGGCCACCTGCTCCCTCCAAGCCCCCGAGTCACCCACACTCCCTGAGACTCTCTGGTTTTCTTTTCTACTCAGTCCCATTTTCTTCACACTTGAAACATCAGTGCCTTAAAAAGGCAGCCCTGCTCTAGAAAAATGTGCATTTTAAAAGGATATGGTTTTTTTTTTAATATTTTTATTTATTTCTAGGAGAGAGAGAGAGAGAGAGAGACAGCGTGAGCAGGGGAGGGTCAGAGAGAGAGGGAGATACAGACTCTGAAACAGGCTCCAGGCTCTGAGCTGGCAGTCAGCACAGAGCCCGACGCGGGGCTCGAACCCACAAACCGCGAGACCATGACCTAAGCGAAAGTGGGACGCTCGACCGACTAAGCCACCCAGGCGCCCCTAAAAGGATATGGTTTTAAATGAAAGACACCAGGTTGCAAAGTACTATGTATAACATGACCCCATTTTTATAAAAACAAAGGAATAGGAACAACAAAAAAAAACCTGTCAATGGATTTATATGTTTAAAGACATTTAAAACAAGTATAAAAGAATACTCACCAACGTATTAAAAATACAGACAGAATTGGGAGGAGAGAAAGGAGAAACTATCAATTTGTATATGATTTTATCTAAATGGATTGTTGCCGTAAATTGTAATTACAGAATCATAATTCTAAAGAAGCAATCAAACTCTTATCACCAAAAAAAAATAAAAAAATAAAAAAATAAAAAAAAACAAAAAAAAACGTAAAAGGGGCTCCTGGGTGGCTCAGTCGGTTGAACATCTGACTCTTGATTTTGGCTCAGGTCTTGATCTCAGGGTCATAGGATCAAGCCCTACATCAGGCTCCACACTGAACATGGAACCTGCTTAGGATTCTTTCTCCCTTTGCTCCACTTCCTACTCACACGCTCTCTCTCTTTCTCTCTCAAATTAAAAACAAAGAAACAAAAAACACTAATGCAATGTCAGGTTTTCAGTCAGCAACGGGGGAGCACTGTTTCTCCCAGGCCCCTCTAACTGAAGAGATCAGCAAGGACAGTTTTCCACTAAGGCTGACCTCTGGGCCCTCACTGTCAGCCCAGCATCTCTACCCACTGTTTACTAATTTGCACATCTCCTAATTCAAAATGCAGTCAAACCGGTGAAAACATTGTTAAGCTGTTCATATCTTCCACGTTCTGGGCATTAGGTTTGAGTAAAATAATGACTAATTGCACAAATTACTCACTTGTTTTATTAAATTGAGAGTTGAGTATTCGATTTTCTCATGCAACTTATGCCTCCCCTCAAAGAAAACATGAATTAAAAGGACTCTGATACCTTGGCCATCAACCTTACCCTCTAAAACTGCTCTTCCCCAGAGCACCTTCCTTTGTGAATGGAACCACCTTCTACACATCCTGAGAAAAAACACAACTCTATTCCCATACCTCCCCATCCAGTCACCCAGCACTGTGTTCCACCCTAAACCTCCTAAACAGCTTTTAGGTGTGACCCCTCCCCCCCATCCCTACCGCTCCTAAACAGCTCAATCCCACTCTCTATAACCAACACTGGGACTTTCTAAACCACACTTGTGATGGGGGTGTGCCACCCTCTCAGCTGGTATGGTGCAGTGGGAAGGAAACGGGCTTCTTCCTAAACCAGGTTTCACCACTTAGTTGTGCAGCCTTGAGAAGAATCCTTAACCTAAAACCTATTTTCCTCGTCTGCATAATTCGAGTAATATCTACCTCATAAAAGGATTGTTGCAAGAACCAGAGATGAGGCATGCAAAATGCCGAGTCCTAAATGGAGCTTTGTAAATAATTAAATGCTTTATTATTTTTATTATGTTTTATCTATAAAAATGAGCAGTAAGTCTTTGAATTACTTCGAATATCAAATAAGATGCAAGGCACCAAATACTTACTACGTGTTTCTTTGCATTTCCTTGCAGTGGCTTCCCATCCTCAAGGCAAAATGTGGCTCCTGCCACTTTCCAATTTCAACTCCCGCCACTTGACTTCACATGTCTTCTCCTTTAGCACAATGAATTATTTAATAGGAAAACTGCATCTCTTCATGCCTTCCTCCCCTTCAAAGCCATATTTACAGGTACAACATTATGTGTGAGAAAGTCTTGTAGTGTATATTTCAACATGCAAGTAACTATCATATGTTCAAATTTGGAATGCAATGTCCATAAAGTACAAGTGTATTTAAGGGAATGATGTAGTGGAATATTTATAAGCATGAAAATCTGAAAAAAATGCCCAACCACGGCTACTGTACCTGTTCATACAAACAAAATGAATGTGATGAAAGATATAACAACTTTTAGATGATATCTGAGAAATAACTTTGCCAGAGATGAAATTTTGAGTTGAAATAAAAAGGGTGCAAGTTAGAGCAGTTAGGTCAAAAAAAAAGGAAGAAATATGATTGAAAGTGATTTTGTTGTTCAGTGAGGTTGTTTGTAAATACTTTCCAAAAACATATGTGGATATACTTTTTTTAAGGATTATTCTTTATTATTTTTTGAAAGAGAGAGAAAGAGAGAAAGAGAGCAAGTGAGCAGCGGAGAGAGGCAGAGGGGCAGAAGGAGGGAGAGAGAGAGTCCCAAGCAGGCTCCACACTTGGCACATGACATGGGGCTCAATCCCGTGACCCTGGGATCATGAGCCAAAATCAAAAGTCAGATGCTCAACCCCTGAGCCACCCGGGCACCCTCTGTTGATATATTTTAGATGTTTTCATTATTTTGATAATAAACATTTCTTTTTTAAAACCAGTGAGAAAGAAAACAATAGCTTAGGTAAATGACTTATTAACATTCTCTGTGTTTATTTATAGATGGGAAGTGAAATCTGGGGAGTCCAACCACAGTCTGATTTCATGACTTAGAACATACAACAAGATGCTAACAATCTTTACAAGCATACGAAGAAAAAACTAGCTGTTTAAAGATGAATGGAAAAAAAATGGCTTTCATCAGGTCTCTCATGTGACAGTCTCTAAAAGTGTGTGAGTTCAATGTTTACTCTTTGAATGATTTTTTTTTTAATATTTTTATTTATTTCTAGGCGAGAGCGTGAGCAGGGGAGGGTCAGAGAGAGAGGGCGATACAGATTCTGAAATAGGCCCCAGGCTCTGAGCTGGCAGTCAGCACAGAGCCCGACGCAGGGCTCGAACCCACGAACCGCGAGATCATGACCTAAGCGGAAGTCGGACGCTTAACCGACTAAGCCACCCAGGCGCCCCTACTCTTTGAATGATTTAACCATAGCCCTGGAAAATCATAAAATTGGCGGCAGGAAGAAAAGCTGCCCATTGTCCACAAAGTGCTTCTTCAGCAAATGGCGTCTATCTTTGGTGACAGGGTTGAGACTATGCGTAAAAAAGGGAGTTGAAGATTCTTAGTACCTAGGCTACTGTAACCTAGCTGCAAAACTTCTCTAAAGCTGTCACATGGATGTTTACTAAAATACCACCAGGGATGCTGAATCATTCCTTTCAACTTCGCTACTTTTTAAATTTCAAATATTTTTTAAGTAAAAAACAAAAAACAAACCAACAAATTTGAATTCTAGGGGTTTTTTTAATGTATGTGTATTTTTAGTTTTAAAATTATTTTAGAACTATGACTCTTCTTCAAACACTATTTTGGCCTGAATGACACAGTGCTGATTTACACACATCCCAAACATACAATCAGCCAGGACCTGGACATAACTGGGCATGGTGCCCCTCGGGTCCCTGAGAAGCAAGCATTACTTGTGAAATCATAAAACGATGGTCAAGGATTCTAATGGATATGTTGCTTTGTCCAGCTCCCCAAAGATGATTAAAAGCAGAACGTTATGACGATATCAGAAGTCATTCTTGTTTTCACACCCTTAGTACTTTTTAAGTGTGTTCTTCTGGGACATGTAGACAGTGATGTAGGTACAGCACAGAGCTCTAAGTAATGTTAGGCCAGGTCAAAAAGCAAGCTAGACTAAGGGAAGAAATAACTAGAAAAACATTAATGAATTCATCGTCTTGATTTTGAACATCATCAGGCAACACTGCTCACTTGCATTATTGTCACAGCAATAATCAGCCCGGGAAGGAGGGCAGCATCACTGCTGGGTGCTGACTCTTGAAAACAAAATGACCTGCAAAGCCTGAGCCATGCTGCTACCCTGCAAATTACTAATGTTCAACTTGGACTTCGTACAGTCTTTTTCTCTGTTGACATTCCCACAAACTGGACCAATTATTTTTAAATGAATCATATTTGTTGAAAGAGCCTAGAAATAAACCAAAGATTTTACACTTGACTTTACAGATAAGATGCAACATTGTTGACTATATGTACCTGAAAGTGAACAAAACTTCCCTTTTAAAAATCAGAGCACTCATAAAACATGTCTTTCAAAAATGGCTTCTGTATGATATCATCATTGGGATATCTTTGTTTGCACAATTCTTCTGGATTTACTTTTCAAACAGGAAATATTAAATATTATGAGTTAATAATACTCTCAACTAAAGTGTACATTATGTTTAAAGAATAAAAATAACAGGTCACACTATCAATCAAATATAATGATTATTTTATTACTCTAAAATACATTTTTATGTAATTGCTTAAGACAATTCATTTGGAATAAAAAAACTGAATTAATTTATGCTAAGTGCAACTCAAAATACATATGTATATGAGTATCATTTGGTAAAAATATAATCATGATATATTTTTTATTAACCTCCTACTATATAGGAACAAAGTATGTCTCATATTTTTAATTAAAAAAAGTACAGCTGCTATTTGCATTATGTTGTATTAAGAACCCAGTTATACTATTATCACAAAATGTTTCTTCCCATTTTCTCCATTATTGTTGATGACAGTAATTTAGTGTTTCAATAACAGTCAGTTCCCATACCTCCTAATTTTCTTAGTCTTTCTCTGACACTAACCAATATTGACTAGTGAATGTCTGATAAAGGCGTCTCTTTTCCAGTATAAATTTATTCTTTCATAAAATATTTATTATACCCTTACTATGTGCTAGGCTTTGTTAAAGGCTTTAGATGCAAAGTAAATTAAGACGGATTCCTTGCCTTAACAGCTCATGGTCTAGTAAAGGCAAAGACAATTGCATTATGGTTTACTATGCAGGCTAAGTGCAAATGACACAGAAATACCTCTAGTAAGGTTGTTTAAATCAAGCAGGAAGGTCAGTTAACAGTAATACTTCATTTTATTAAATGAAGTCTACTTCCTTTATCAAAGAGGTAATGGCTTACCACTGCCTGGTCTGCACTTCCTCGGTCTTGGCAAAGCACTGTTGATAGGTGTAAACATCAAAACATCTCTGAGAATTACCATCACTATCCTGTTTCCTGACTTCACAAGGTTTCACCTCACTGAATTTAAACACATGAGACCTAATCTAAGTTGAAACATACCAGTAAGTCCAGCTGTGGTTAAGAATAGACATGCCCATGGAAAGAAAAACATAAACTCGAAATTAACAGCTTGATAGACAAAAATCAGATTTCTAGTTGGGGTTTTCACTGTATGTTTCATTGCACGTTTAGTTGGCTTTTAGGCATCAGAATAAAAATAAGACATACCCGAAAGTATAAGTGTTTGCCATATTATGTACTAAATTGGAAGGCGAGTTGGTTAGATAGGTCATAAACCATGTTTTTTAACTGTAACAACATAAAACAGATGCCCTTTGAAAAGTGGAGTACATGATAAGAAAACATTTTCGATAATAATATATACTAAATTTAGAACTAACACTTTAAATGCCAATATGCACCTAAAAATAAAGTCTTGCCACATGGAAAAGCAGTGTGTACATTTAAATTTATAACCAGTGACTTGCTACCCATAGTGCTTCCGGAATCAGGTAAAACAGACTGAGTTCCTTCAACAGTATGTGTATGCTTATGAGTGCTTGATGGGAAATCAAAGCACATCCGTTATTTTCTTCCAAAACATTAGCCAGTCTTTAAAAGAAGCCAAATACCAAAAGACTAAAAGGGACAAGTGTTACACATTTTAGAAACACAGTCCCTTCAAACACAAGAGGCTCATTTGACATGGACAGCTACCCCTGTATTTGCTACCTACCGTTCAGACCATTTGTAAGGGAGTTAGATTCTCCCTGGTCAGGGTGACCTTACACGACTTGGGCATGGCTCTGCCTCACTGGGGAGGTGAAATCAAGTGGGATCACCCAGCAGAGTTGTTTTTCTCAGGTGGCCCATGACACGAATAACTAAAGCCAAGGAGAATGAAGATTGCTCAGACTTTGTCAAATGGGATTGGCGGGGAGTTCTTCTAATAACAGTCCCCTCTTGCATCAGGGAGTTGGTTTAAGTTCAGAAGGCTGAGGTTGCGTGGATCCGACACCCTTAAATTGTGGGTCCCTCAGCACAAACCTACTCATCGCCTTTGTGGATTATGGGATTGTCGCTGGAACCCGGGTCTGAAATAACAGCAGTTTTGACCACCCCGGCAGAAGGTCGCCTTAGAGTGCTGAGACTTGACTTCTGAATCTCCCTCCCCCCCAGCCTGAAGGGCCACTGCCTCTCGAATTCCAGCTTATACATTCATTTCCTGGGCAATTTTTCTCTGGGGGGGGGGGAACAATGGGCTCTTTTAATCGTCTCGTATCAACAAAGGACCCTAAGATGAAGAAACATCCCTTCCAACCGCATCCTTTCCGACTTCTGTGTACATGATGAGTGGGCGCTGGGGGGGGGGGGGGG
>NW_024080934.1:1056614-1158936 GCF_003009895.1 Hyaena hyaena | reverse complement strand
GGGTGAAGGCGGTGGCGAGGAAAGGGTAAAAATGGCAAAGAGACGTGTGGCTGGGCGAACGTGCGGAGCGATGCCCTGGCTGCTGCTCCCGGCGGCCGCGGCTACACTGCGCGAGAAAGTGAGGAGGAATGCACCGTGGAGAACGCAGGGACACAGGATCGCGGGCGAGGCGGCAGCCGCTGCCGCATGTGTCCTCTGGGCCGGCCCGTGCGTGCGCTCAGCAGCCGTGCGGCATGGCCCGGGCTCCGGCGGCCGCGGACGACGAGGGACTCCGGATTCTGCTTATTCAGAGGCGCCCGGCCGCCATGTCTCCCGGGCAGCGTCACTGCAGTCTCCCCGGGGCCTGGCGCGCCCCTGCTCGCGGCCCGCTCGCTCCACCTGCTCCCTCTGGCTGTGCTGCAGCCGGTGCGGAATGATGCAGTCTCGGGCCCGCTCCCTCCCTTCGCGCCTGGCCCGGGCTCCGAGCAGGGGGCGGGGAGGCGGATGGAGTCAGCGCGGGGGGAGGGAAGGAACCGACGGAAACATCCCGAGGCGCCTCCCGCCGGGCGCGCGGGGCCGCCGCCGCCGCCGGCCGCACCGGGGGGGGGGGGGGGGGGGGGGGGGGGGGGGGGGGGCGAGGCTGTGCCCCGCGGACGTCGCAGCCCCCGAGAGTGGCGGTGACGCCCCTGCGACGTGAGCCCGGGCTCGGGAACTCGCCCGGAATCGGCGCCTTCCCCGAAGCAAACTAACGAAAGCGCTCGGGGCCCGCGCATCCTTCTCGCCCCCTGGGCTCGCAGCCTCCTTCCCAGCCTCCTGCGCCCAAACCAGCGCTGCCAGACGCGCCGCAAGGCGCCCGCTTGCACACACCACCACCACCGCTCCCTCCCCCACCCCCCACCCCCCGGCCTTACCTCCCTTCTGTTCCCCAGCTTGGCCTGGTTCACCTCACAGTCACCGAGTAGCCTTATGACCTCCCCAGAGAGTCTTCGCTAAAGATTGCTTGCCCTCGCTCAAGAGTTCTGTGCCCAGCTTGCCACCAGATCGGGATCTCTTCCGAAAAAGATCTCTGTAATGTATGCACCCAGTAAGCCTCCAGGTACTATTATTTCGTGCCTCAGTGATTCTATTCTACTGATCCTTCAATAAAGTAAAACCGCATGAAATTTCCCTAAATACGGTACCAACGATATATCCTATAATAAACTTTTTTTTTTTTTAATTTCTAGGAGAGAGAGAGAGAGAGACAGCGTGAGCAGGGGAGGGTCAGAGAGAGAGGGAGACACAGACTCTGAAACGGGCTCCAGGCTCCGAGCTGGCAGTCAGCACAGAGCCCGACGCGGGGCTCGAACCCACGAACCGCGAGATCATGACCTAAGCGAAAGTCGGACGCTTAACCGACTAAGCCACCCTGGCGCCCCTAAACATTTTAAAATAGTAACAGCTAATAGTTCTTGAGACCATGCGCCAGGCATTCTTCTGAGTATGGTATGTGCATTCTCTCCAGTCCTAATGACAACTCTTGGAGGTAGCAACCCTTATCCCCAACCTACAAGTGGTGAAAGAAAGGCATAGGGAAGTTGAGAGATTTGTCCAAACCAGGCAACTCTTAAGTGGTGAAGCCAAAATTTAATCTTAACTCCAGAGCCCTAAACTGGATCATTATGTTGGCCTCACCGTTCATGAACAATACAAATCGAGCAATTAAATCGTATTCTCTTAAAATGAGCACTTTAATCAATATGAAGAGTGATAATGAAAAGTCACAAAAAGAGGTGAAGATAAAGTCAGAGCTTTCGAAGACCAAAAACGGAGAAGAGATGAGCATAGAGAACCTAAAGGAAAGGGAACAATAAGAGAAAAAGAGAGACTTCTGTGGAAATGGAAGGGAAGCTGTGGGATCAATAGACCAAAGGTCTAACCAGTTCCTTCCCTCTCTTCTAGCGGGTGGCCCTTATTAGAGAGCTATGTCTCAGTGGCCAAGAGGTGTGCAATTGAGCTTCCCGACTTAGAAAGCAGGACTCCACTCTCCCCTTCATTTTGTACATGGTAAACAAAAAAAGACAGTTGCCCATGGTGTGGATAGAAGAGCAAACAAACAACAATGCTCTTACAAAGCCTTGACTAATAGGCACCCTGGATGTGGTCTTCTCTACCTCCAAAAACAGAAAAGATGCCTTCCAGATGCCGACAACTATAACAGAATATTCTTGCGATAAACTAATCTATAAACAATTGAAACATGCAACCAACCATGAATGGCAACCTGGCAGAGGGGTGGGGGCGATCATGACCATAACATTCCACTTACACTGCCTTAAGGTCACATCGCAATTGAGAGGCTCCCCCTGTGTGCTCCTGCAGTGCCCATCCCCTATCACAATGATGACCGATCATGAACTGCTGGGAGAGAAAGGGTGAAAGCTCTAATTGCGGGGAGCTAAGCAGCCTCCTTCCCAGTATGCCCCCGGCCTTTCCTCACTCCGCAAAGTGTAAGCAGAGCCCTTCCAAAGCAATCATAACACTTGAAGTAGATTGCCTGTGACTCCCTTTCCTTTGGATAGAACTAAGAACGGAGTTTGCCTCTGTGACTTGCCTTTTTCCATGTTGCCATTGCCACTCATTCCCCATGCTCTGTCCCGCCCCATTTTGTGATTGATCCCCTGTTGTTAATGTATTCAGTCTGACTTCATTGAGATATTACACTATTTTAACACTTATCACAACTTTGATCCTGTGCGCGTTGGTATTTAACTTGAAGAAAGTCATCTTATTCCTTTACACACCATACTCTTCTAGTACTGCACACTTACATTTCTCTTTCTTCATATGCATGTCATACATGTCATGTATATATAGATACAGACATAAATCTAGATAGATATAACACTGACAAGTATCTAGAAAAGAATTTCTTAAACTGTTTCTGGAATTAGGGCTCCTCATATTTCTTTATCCTAGAAGAGAACTCCAATTACTCAGGGAACTTTCTTACTTACAAATATCTAGGAAAATTTGTATTTTGTGACTTAGTACCTCAAACAACTTTACATGAATATTGCTTTCTCAAGCTCTCACTGATTCATTCATTCATTTATTCCTTAAGCAGATATTTATTAAGTACCCAGTATCTCCTAGGAACAATACTGGGCATTGTGAAATCAATGACCAATAAGATTTCAGTGGTCAGCGGTCCCTGACCTCATGGAGCGTATGTTTTGGGAGGAACAGACAAACAAACACAATAAAACGCATTAAAAACAGACAACAACAAACAAGATAAATTAATACAAAAATTCCAAATTGCGACATTGCTAAGCAGGAGAGTGGTTAAGAGCTAGTCAGCTTGGTCAAATCCAACGTTGCCACTTACTAGTTGTGTATGCCTCAGTTGCCTCATCCTTGAAGAAGGGACAATAATGAGATTGTTTGAATAATATTTGACACCTAATAAGCAGCATAAATGTGTTTGTTTTTAAGTTTTGTGGGAAAAACAAGGATAAGACTGAGGTAGAAAATAGAAAGAATGGGATGATCAGTGGAGATCTCTCTGCAGAAGTGATTTTTACCTTAGTATTTAAGGTACCTGAAGGAATTGGATATGCTAGATGTGAAGAAGGAACTTTCCAGGAAGAGGAAACTGGAATGTCTAAAAGTCTAAGGCAGGGGCGCCTCAGTGGCTCTGTCTGTTAAGCGTCCGACTTCAGCTCAGGTCATGATCTCACAGTTCATGGGTTCGAGCCCCACATCAGGCTCTGTGCTGACAGCTAGCTCAGAGCCTGGAGCCTGCTTTGGATTCTGTGTTTCTCTCTTTCTCTCTCTCTCTCTCTCTCTCCCCCTCCCTGCTCACGCTCTGTTTCTTTCTCCTTCAAAAATAAATAAACATTAAAAAAAAAATAAAAGTCTAAGGTAGCAAAGAGCTTGGTGAATGCAAAAAAAAAAATGTCAGAAGCTGAGGCTTAATAAGCCGAGGGTAGATGGCCTAAGACTCCAATGCTGGGGGGACACTCAGGGATCATGCCTGCCTTGCAAGTTAGAATAATTTGGATGTTGTACACCTGAAAGTAATATAATACTACATATCAATTACATCCCTTTAAAAAAAATTTTTTTTAATGTTTATTTATTTTTGAGAGAGACAGGCGGGAGGAGCAGAGAAAGAGGGAGACACAGAATCCAAGCAGGCTCCCGGCTCTGAACTGTCAGCACAGAGCTCTACTGTGGGGCTCAACCACCTGAGCCACCCAGGCACCCCACATCCCAATTTTTAATAAAGAAAAAAAGAACCCAGTCTTTCAAAGTGCAAACATTCACAGCGTAAGAAACTTTCCAAGGCAAATGAGTTTCACACCACACAAGAATGAGAAAAGATACTCGTGTTTCATTTCTCAGCATGCTTTTGAAAAATTTTTAAATAACCCTACTAACTGGATTAGCCTTAGAGTCAGAATAACTGGTAGGTTCAGCTGGGATTTTTAAGGTTGCCAGAAAGGACTTTTTATTCTCTCTTTTTTTTTTAAATTTTTAATGTTTTATTTATTTCTGAGAGAGAGAGAGAGCCAGTATGAGCAGAGGAGGGTCAGAGAGAGAGGGAGACACAGAATCCGAAGCAGGCTCCCGGCTCTGAGCTAGCTGTCAGCACAGAGCCTGACGTGGGGTTCAAACCCACAAACTGCAAGATCATGACCTGAGCTGAAGTGGGACACTTAACCGACTGAGCCACCCAGGCGCCCCTATTTTTTTTTTTAACATTTATTGATTTTTGAGAGACAGAGCATGAGTGGGGGAGGGGTAGACACACACACACATACACACACACACACACACACACACACACACACACACAATCCGAAGCAGACTCCAGGCTCTGAGCTGCCAACACAGAGCCTGACGCTGGGCTCAAACTCACAGACCGTGAGATCATAACCTGAGCCAAAGTCGGAGGCTTAACCAACTGAGCCACCCAGATGCCCCCCGAAAGGACTTTTTAAATCCTTTGTTCTTCTTTCTAATCTCCCTGAAAACGATGTCTGAAACTCCTTTGGTAATAAACAAAGAAGTCTATCAACTGATAATTAGAAATAAGTTTAAAATGCAAAAAGTTACTAAACTTAAATCTACAGTTATATTTGCTTTGTATTTTTTCCCTGATTCTGATAAACAAATATCCCAAGGAAAGAACTGAATGGTTGAAGAAGGAGAGGCTGGGATCACTAAGACAAATATCATCTAATTCACATTTGTGCCTAAGCTTGGTCTTGCACCCAGCTCTTCAAGATTTAAACAAAATTTCTTACTTTTCTTCTTTCTGCCAAAATATGTCTCCTTCTCTTGGTTTTAATGGCCCTAGAATTTATATAGAGATTCGGAACCTGTTCAGGAAGATTCCTTTACCCAACCACCTAAAGAAAATAAAGAAGCAGAAGAATAAGGAATTTGGGTTTTATTCTGAGTGCAGTAAGAGACTTGATTATTTAGTCACAAAATGAAATGATTTGATTTGTATTTTAAGAACATCACTAGTGGGGTGCCTGAGTGGCTCAGTCAGTTGAGCATCCAATTCTTGAGCTCAGTTCAGGTCTTGAACTCAGGGTCATGAGTTCAAGCCCCATGTGGGCTCCATGCAAGGCATGAAGAAAAGAAAAGGAAGAACTTCACTACTAAGGGAAAAAGATTGGGGGTATCAAAAGACAGAAATAGGGGGGTACCCGGCTGACTCAGTTGGTGGAGTTTGCAACTCTTGATCTCGGGGTCATGAGTTCTAACCACACGTTGAGGGTAGAGTTTACTTTTAAAAAAAAAAATATGGGGTGCCTGGGTGGTTCATTCAGCTAAGTATCCAACTCTTAATTTCAGCTCAGGTCATGATCTCATGGTTCATGAGATCAAGCCCCGCATCAGGGTCCATACTGACAGCACAGCCTGCTTGGGATTCTCTCTCTCCCTCTCTCTTTCTCTGCACTTCCCCTGCTCATGCTCACTCACTCTCTCTGTATCAAAATAAATAAATAAACATTAAAAAGTAAAAGTAGGGTCACTAGTTAAGAAGTTGTTGTGGTTGTCTAGGAGAAAGAAGATGATGGCCTGGACTGAGGTGGTAGCAGTAGGGAAAGAAGTAGATGGATTCATAATATATTGGGGGAGGGGAGATATAAGTCTTAACACTTCTTTGGGGATTAGATGTGGGATAGGAAGAAAAAAAGAATCATTAACAAATTCTAACTTCCTGACTTGGGCAATTGGGAAGATGGTTTGCCATTAGTTGGATGGGAAAGGCTGGGAGGAAGTTTCAGGAGATTAAGAGTTCTATTAAGACAAATTAAGTGTAAGGCACTTTGGAGACATTTGAATAGAAATGTTAAGTAGAAAATTGGATATATGTCCAGGGTTAAGAAGAGACTTGTTGGGAGGTATAACAATTCTCCTCTGGAAATTAGCATTAGGCAGCATTTTTTTTTTAAACGTAAACTCTACACACAATAGGGGGTTTGAACTCATTACCCAGAAATCAAGAGTCACATGCTCTGATGACTGAGCCAGCCAGAAGCCCCAGCATTACATGGTAGAGTAAAACCGTGGATTGCAAGTAACTTGTTCTGTGAGTGTTCTGCAAGATGAGCAAACATTTCTAATAAAATTTAACTTGATAAATGAGTGATGTCTTGCAGTACAAGTAGTACATGATGCCATATGTCACATGATCACAACTGACTCCATGGTTTTTGAAGTTTGCTTTGATATATAAGTGTTTTATATTATAAGCATGTTTCCAGAATGAATTATGCTTGCAAACCATGGTTTGCATGGTTGTATTTCAAGTGAAGGAAATGGATGGTACTATCTAGGGGAAGAGTACAAATAGAGAAGAGAAGGGGGTCCAGGACCTAACCCTGAAATACCACTATTAAAGGTTGAGTTGAAGAGGAAAAGCCAACAAAGAAAGCTAAAAGGTAACCAGAGAGAACAAATGATGGTTACCAGAAGGGAGGTGGGTGGAGAAATGAGTGAAATAGGTGATGGGGATTAAGAAATGCACTCGTTGTGATGACCCCCAGTTGATATACGGAATTGTTGAATCACTATCTTGTACACCTGAAACTAATATTACACTGTATGTTGACTAACTGGAATTTAAATAAAAACAAAAAGTACAAAGAAAGAAATAAAGCTAAGAGAGACCAGTAAGTGTAGCAGGAGGAAAATCAGGAGAGAAATATCTGAAGGGCACAAAAGGAAACATTGAAGAGTGAAGGAGGCATTGTATGGATGGCTTAGTTGGCTAAGAATCCGACTTTAGCTCAGGTCATGATCTCACGGCTGGCTCTTGAGTTCAAGTCCCACATTGGATTCTCTACTGTCAGTGCAGAGGCTGCTTCAGATCCTGTCTCCCTCTCTCTCTGCCCCTTCCCAGCTCGTGCTCTGTGTTTCAAAAATAAATAAATTTTTAAAAATTAAAAAAAAAAAAAGAAGAGTGAAGGAATAAGGACCAAGTCAGTGACATTGAGAAGTCAAGGTCAAGTAAGATGAGAACACAAAAATGTCACCATATTTAGCAACATGGAAGTGCATACTCTTGACAAGTGCAGTTTGTGCAGGACAAAGAGAGTAGAAACCAGAATGTAGGAAACTGAAGCATGAAGAGAAGTTTAAGATGTGGCAACAGTCTGAGCAGACAACTCCATGCCCTCAGAAACACCCAGGAAACAGTATATGTAGACAGTGAGAAGGTGGATTTAGATTGGAATGCTCTGCAATGAACTGCTGGTGAGAAATCCCCCCTACAAGAGCATCTCACACACTGAGACCTCCCAATGCACCCTCACGATGATAAGAGTGGGTCCCCCCCCCCCCCCGCATATATGCGTTTTGAGGCCAGGACTTCTCTCCAAGCCACTTAGATACCAGCCCTCTGTGCAGCTGCCTCTGGCCTAGATTCTGGAGCACCCCTGGGTCCAGACCCACTCCCAGAGAGTGTTGCCACCCCTGTTCACATGGCTTCCTGAGCCCCGGCTGCTTTCTTTTGGGTACTCATTCGGGGAATGCTCCCAACTCTGCTAACTCATCTGTCTTTTGTCTCTTCTCTTTCAAGATGCAAGATGCTAATTAATAAAAGCTGGAGTATTTTGTAGTAAGAGAAAAAAAGAGCCACATAGCTGTTCTCCTCTGTTTTATGTCTTCAAAATCAGCAACTACCAGATTCTCTGGGGTTGTTTCTTAGCCACAGCTTACATCCTTTTCATCTCCCCACCAGAAAGGCACTGGTTTCTCCAAGCACTAGATTTAATTTTCTTTTTCCTGAGAGAGAGAGACAGTGTGAGAAGGGGAGGGTCAGAGAGAGAGGGAGACACAGAGTCCGAAACAGGCTCCAGGCTCTGAGCTAGCTGTCAGCACAGAGCCCAACGCAGGGCTTGAACCCATGAACCGTGAGATCATGACCTGAGCCGAAGGTGGCCACCCCACTGACTGAACCAATTTAATTTTAATTGAGATTACATTTCTCCATCTGTGTTTTTTTCTTTACTTTGTAAATAATATTTTCCTAAAAACTCTTGTTTTACCATTTTTACCACCAGCATTTGACTATTTCAGGGGCAATCTCATTTTATTAATTCTTTCTTCATTTTTAAATCCATCTCCCATCTTTATAGGTTGAAAACAACCAAAAGAATGTGCGCATTGTAGGACACAAGCTAATATAACTTATTCTTTCTTTAAAAGAAGACTAAAAAATTCTGAGTACCAGTTCTTCTTTCTTCAGAATTGGTCCACTGACAGTCTTGCTTTTCTTGATCTGAGGCAATGTTCCGAGTTATCTGTTTCAGAATACCAATTCCTCTCTTTTATAAAGCCTATTTTGAGGGCCACGTTAGTGAGTAAAACTATATGCTAGCAGCTAAGCAATAAATACATCCAAGGTCTTACTAGGTGCTATGGATCAAAGAGTGTAAAGGTTGTTTTGAACAAATTTTTGTCAGCCAGCTGAGTCAAGAGCCCAACTATAGTTAAATATCATAGATTTGTAGAAAGACTTAAAGCCATATACTTGTATGGCTTTTCCAGAGGATTAAGTATAAGAGTAGAGATGGTGGGTAGATGTATCAATCCAGACTTACGGTTTTGTCAGTGAGTGTGTAAGAGGACTAGCAGACAAGGAAATTGGGGATATTGATGAAAAGGTGCTGATGGGTTAAATTGTGGAAGATGGCCAACTGCCGGGTATCTCTCAGCATCTCTTTTCTTCTATAAAAGAATGGTTATGCTCTGTGAATGGTCATGTAACAAATCTGGCTATTTATTTAAGTTAGTACATTCAGTTACTTGTCAATGACTAAGATCTAGTTAACTGGATTTAGGAAGCGATGTATACAACTCTGTAATTGTCCTTAATGTAGGTATACGTTTCTAGCCTTCCTCTTTCTTGCTGGCTGGAATGCAAATAGAATGGCTGGAGCTCCAGGAGCCAACCTGGCCCATGAAATAACTTTGTGGATTTTTTTTCCCATGAAATAACTTTGATAATGAAAATCATGTAGACTGAGCAACAGGATAGAAAGTGCTTACATCCTGGGGCACCTGGGTGGCTCAGTTGGTTAACTTGGTGACTCTTGCTTTCGCAGTTTGTTGAAACGAAGCCCCACATCAGGCTCTGTGCTAGTAGCACAGAGCTTGCTTGGGATTCTCTCTCTCTCTCCCTCTCTCTCCTTCTGTCCCTCCCCAACTTGTGTGCCTACACACTCTCATTCTCCCTCAAAATAAGTAAATAAATGTTAAAAAAAATTTTAAGTGACCAGGTTCTTAAATCTTAACACGAAGATTGGTGAAATAACCAGCTTTAATGTTCAAACTCAACACCCATGCAAAGTAAACTTTTTTTTAAGTTAGAAGAAATAAAGAGCTCACTTAACTAACTACATACATACCTACCTACCTACATACATACACCCTGCATCTTTTAGCTATCATCCAAGTACCTTACCCTCCAACCCAACTACTAATCTTTCTGTTTCTATAGATTTTCCTATTCTGGACACTGCATATAAATAGAATTATATTATATGTTATCTTTTATGACTAGCTTCTTTCAATTAGCATGTGTTCAAGATCTGTCCCTGTTTTAGCATATATCAGTACTATTTTCTTTTTTATGGATAAATAATATTCCATTGTATGGGTATACTGTATTTTTAATCCACTCATCAGTTCCTGGGTATTTGGTTGTTTTGGACTTTGTGCTCTTATGAATAATGTTGTTATAAACATCTCATACAATGTTTTGTATGGCCATGTAGTTTCATTTCTTTTGGGTATACCTAGGAGTAGAAATGCTAGATCATGTGGTAAATCTAGATTTAACATTTTGGGAAGCTGCCAGACAGATCTCCAAAGTGGCTGAACTATTTTACCGCCTCACCAGCAGTATGTGAAATATCCAATTTCTCCACATCCTTACCAATATTTATTATTATCTGACATCTTGATTCTAGACATCCTAGTGGATATGAAATGATACCTTTTGATTTTGATTTGCATTTTCTTAATGGCTAATGATGCTGAACGTCATTTCATGTGTTTATTGGCCATTTGTATATCTTCTTTCAAGAAATGTCTTTCCAGATTTTTTGTATATTTTTTGACTGGGTTGTCATTTTACTATTGAGTTGTACGAATTTTTTGCATAGTCTAGATACAAGTCCCTTATCAGTTATATGATTTGCAATGATTTTCTCTCATCGTGTGAGCTATCTTTTCACTTTCTTTCTTTTCTTTTAAAGTTTACTTATTTCGAGAAACAGAGAATGTGTGAGTGGAGGGAGGGGCAGAGAGAGAGAATCCTAAGCAGGATCCAGGCTCAGTGCAGACCCCATTGCTGGGTTTGACTGATCTCACAAACAGTGAAGTCATGACCTGAGCCAAAATCAAGAGTCAGACACTTAACTGACTGAGCCACCCAGGCTCCCCTTTGTACTTTCTAGATAGTGTCCTTTGAAGCACAAAAGGTTTTAATATGATGAAATTCAGCTTACCTATTTTTCCATTTGTTGTTGTGTTTTTGGTGTCATATCTCAAATCCATTGCCAAATCCAGGTCATGAAGATTCAGACCTGTTTTATTCTAAGAGTTATTATAGTTTTAGCTCTTAAATTTAAGTCTGTAATCCATTTGGCATTAATTTTTGTATGTTGTATGAGGTAAGGCTCTAATTTCATCTGTTACATGTGAACATGTGACTATCCAGTCATCCCAGCATAATTTGTTTGAAAGGCTATTCTTTCTCAATGGAATGGTCTTAACACTCTTGTCAAAAGTCAGCTGACTATAGCCATGTGGGTTTATTTCTAAACTCTCAATTCTATTCCATTGGTCCATTTGTCTATTTTTATGTCAGTACCACAGCGTCTAGATTATTGTTGTTTTGTTGTAAACTTTGAAATTGGGAAGTATATGTGATATTGTGGTTTGTAAGAAGAAATATATATTTGGTCATTCCATTTCTGGCACAGAGCTCTTAAAATCCTTGCAATTTCCTAAGTGTTAAGAGCAATAGAAATACCTTTTGCTATACTATTTGGTCTTTCCTAGACTTCCTGAGGCAGCTCCAGATCCATAAAGGTGAAAGGAGTATCTCGTTATTCATAACAAGCTCCTTTCAACTACATCTAAGTTTATATTAATGAGGTGACTTTTGGAAAGCCTCTAAAGATGGAGGCTGGTTCCTGGAGAAATCAACCAAGAACAGAGGGTTAGAACTTTCAGTCCACCTCCTGCCCCTGGGGAGAGGAGTGAGCTGGAGGTTGAATTAATCACGTTTATGTAATAAAGACTCCAGGGGCCTCTAGTTGGCTCAGTTGGTTAAGTGTCCGACTCTTGGTTTCAGCTCAAGACATGATCTCAAAGGTCATGATCTCTCAGTTCATGAATTCGAGGCCTGCATCAGGGTCTGTGCTGACAGTGCAGAGCCTGCTTGGGATTCTCTCTCCCCTCTCGCATGCTTTCTCTCTTTCTCTAAATAAATATATAAATGAATGAATGAATGAATGAATAAATAAATAAATAAATAACATTTTCTAAAACATTCCATAAAAACCCAAAAGGGTGGAGTTCTGAGAGCTTCTGGGGCAGTGAGCATATCCATATGCTGGGATGGGGGCACAACTCAACTCCTTGGTGACAGAAGCTCCTGCACTGAAGACTCTTCTGGACTTTGCCCTATGCATGTATGTCTTCAGCCAGCTATTTATCTATATCCTTTATTATCTGCTTTATTATAAATTGGCAATCTAGTAAATAAACTGTTTTCCTGAGTTCTCTTGAGTTGCTCTAGCAAATTAATTACATCCAAGTATTGAGGTGTGGGAACCTCTGAATTATAGCCAGTTCACCAGAAACACAGGTACCAACCTCAATGTTCAATCGGTTTCTGAAGGAGGGGGTATAGGGCAGTCTTGTGAGACTGAGTCCTTAAACTGTGGGGTCTGGCACTATCTCTGGGTAGGTAGTATCAGAATTGAGTTAAATTGTAGGACACCCAGCTGGTGTCCCAGAATTGCTTGATGTGTGGAAAACCCATAGTCTGGGGTCAGGAGTGTAGTGTGAGAGTAAAGGAGACACACAGCAGGAGGGATGTTTTTCTTTTATGGTGTGCATACTGTAATGTACCTTTTTGCTGAACACACTAAGGTTCCAGGTAATATCAGAAGGTAGGTGAAGCTAGAAGGTCACAGCATTTATTCAGAATTCTTAAACAAAACAGGTTAAAAGACAATGGTGACTCACAAAACACCTCATACACTAACATGTACATGTGCATGTTCGCACACATGAGCACACTATTAAAATGATCTCAAGCTTGTCTAGTTCAATGTCTTTTGTCTACATCAGAAGCTTCTTGTCTCCCCCCAACCCCACCATTCCCCACTCTACACCGCTATCCTCGGGCATGGTTACAGAAAATGATCATACAGGGTAATGAATGAGGGGTCCCACAGTCTTGTGGTCTGGCAATTATTGGCTTAATGCAAGTCCAAGAAGGAGCAAGTCCCTCCCTATATCTCTGTGAGAAGAAACAGCCATAGGCCCTGGGACAACAGTGTTGGGGATGTTACTGTTCAAGTGCAGGTGTATCCAATTGGAGACGAGGGCTCAGCTCTCTCCTGGGCACAGAAATCTCCTAGCCCTGGACACCTTCTCTTTATGGGCAACTCCAGGGATTAGCTTTTGGGTTTCTGAAGGCCCCTCTGGAAATCCTCCTCATTGCCATCCTCCCCGAATCTGTTTCCCCCACATTGTCTTTTGTGTCCCCCCAAATATTCTTACCTCCCAAACAAAATCAACACAAAACCTGTTTTCTTCTTTCCCCTTGGTTTGATGGTGAAATCAAGCCTAGGACCCAGGCAATTAGAAATTAAAATTTGTTGCTTTTTTCTAAGATATTCCAATCAATCCAGAAAGTAACTTCCGTTCTTCTACTGCAGTAAATAACAGAAAAAAATAAGATTCTATATTAAGAAAAACTAAGAATTGTGTCTTGCCACATAATATTCTCAACATAGTTGAGATCATATGCTATATACAGTTTTATACGCTGCTTTATTTATTTAATATTGTAGTCTGAAACATTTTTCATGTTACTGAAATATTTCTTAGGCATCATCTCTAATGGCTGCATAATTGACTATCTCATATTATAATTGTTTTAATCCTCTATCAAATCCAGTGGTCCTTAGGGCACATGAAACTATCTGACAAAATAGAAAAGCTGAATTCTCAGTACTTGTTGAAACCACAATCTCAATCTCATGCCCCGCAACATTTATCAAAGGGAAGTTTATCTAAAATATCAGCTGACTCATTCACAGGTACTCTATAATCTCTAGACCAGTACAGAATGTACTAGACCAGTACAGGTGTTGGATCATGAGGCCATATGAGAAAAGTTGGAATACTCAACTCAGTAGAAGTGGTCATCTTGTCTACACTTGTCTATCAAAGTCATTAGCTATGACGTTACCTAATGTCTTTTTATGAGAATCCTGTGTTCTGTACATTAAATCTATGTCTGATCTTACTGCTAAGACTTACTGGCCTTCTGCAGAGTAAGTGGCCTGCTTTTATATCATGAGTAGTGTGAATTATATAACTGATCAGATTTTTCTTTATCCACAGGCTGCTAGAAAGCTTCTAGGCAAATTTGTGACCTTCTTTTAGCAAGGGTATAGGTCAAATAATATGTATTTTTAGTATCATTCCTATTTTCTGTCCCCATCATTGTTTTTTTCTTTCTTCTATGGATTTCTTGAAATTATCTTGTGTTTTATAGAGTGTTGCCTGCTGCCTTAAGTCTTTTCTAGAACTAGGCAATACAGCATAATCGTTCGGGGCCTGGCTCCAGATTTGGAGCCACTTCCTGTCCATGTGCCCTTGGGCAAGTAAGTTACTTATCTCCTCTGTACCTCAGTTTCTTTCTTTGTATAAAAGGGAATAATGGCATCTGCCTCATAGAGTTTTGATGAGGATTAAATGACAAAATACATGTGAAGGCCTCAGATTTGTGCTTAGCTCATGGTTAAGTGGTTAAAAGAAGTTTATAAGATAGTTAAAAAGAAATCATTGGAATCTTTCTACTGTAGTTTTATCTTGTATAGGATTTACTCCGATTGGAATGACTGGGCAAAGACCATGAGTGTTTGGGAGGCTGTGTGCTAATTTTCTCATCAACCGGCATGGACAAGTGGATAAGATGGGATAAGACTCCTGTCATTTCATGCCTTAGCAGTGCTGAGTTCTTTTAAAAATCCTTGCTAACTTGACAGGCAAAAAAAGGAGTTTTTATCTTGTCATTTCAATCTACATTTTGTTAATAACTAGTGGGACTGAACCTTCTGACCCAAACCACTACCTTTATTTTATTAATGACTTCATTTCTTCTCTCTTTCCATCTTTTGCAATTTTTCTCTCAAGGTTCTTGTGTTTTTCCTTTTATCTGTTTAAATATGATAACAGACTTTACTTTTCTCCGTCTCTAGTCATCTGCTGAGAGAAGGGAGGCAGCCTAATAGAGAGGCTTGAGGAACAGTCATGGGGAATAGAAAAGGGGCAACCAGAAATGCATAAATGGGTGCCCAGGTCAGCATACAGGTCCTGAGAGGGAACTGCCATCCTATTAAGTGATGATGGATACTCAGTTCTAAAAGCAAAACACTCGAAACACAGTTGCTAGATCATTTCCATAATCTCTCCTCTTGTTCTTTTAAAATAAGACCAACTCCAGAAAAATAAGTTTTTAAAACATTAGGTGTTTGTTCTTTCAGTTGAAATAAAATCCCTTGAATTACAAAGCAATTTTAAGATCATATTCAAACACATGTCTGGTGCAAAAACTGTTTGTAGAAGAGCAATTATGCTCGTAGCCATGGAAACACAGCTGATACCATGACTGCATAAGCAGCCTGCACAAATAATTTTTAGTAAAACAAGCCAAACAAATCATGTATCTACCCAAATCAGTTCATTTTAGAAATGCTTTCTCTCTTTGCTGGTAGAGGGAAATTAATTAGATGGTTTGACACTGTGTTACACAAATGGCTTAACTTCTTAGCGTCTCTTTTTTTTTTTTTTTTGACAATTTTAGCTTTTTCTGTTCTTTTAAAAAACCGTTTAATAAATACAAAGGACATGCCATACTAATTCTCTAATCTCTCCTCTGATTTCTCCTAATAAGGTCCTTGGATATTCCAGCCTATTTTCATGAGGATACTGAGAGATTCAAAGATGCTAAACCCAGCCCATGGCCACATGTTTGACAGAGGTATACAAACTTCATCAATTTATCTCATGCACAACTGCATTCTCTAGGTGATTAAGGAAAATCCAACTGCAAGCTTTTGATGTTCAATTTGGAAAAAAGATGTGAAGTCGATCCCATCCTAACCCATTGTCCTTTTCTTCTGCTCTTTCTTTAAAGAAAACATGTCCCATGTTTCAGGGCTACTCTGTGCCAGTCCATGTTCTAAGTGTTTTACAACTAATATACCCTTAACGACAACCCCAGGAGATCATTTTCCTGTTTTACAGATGAAGAATGAAGGCACAGAGAGGCTATATACCTTGACCAAGGGCTCACAAGTGACAAATGATGTTCATCAACTGATAATACAGGCTTTTCTCTTACACCACATACTCCTCTCTTATTGGGCTGGAAACCAAGATTGTCCACAAAACTTAAAACTTTGTTTTAAGCCTTAAGCAATGTAGAATGAGTCAAGTGAAACATTGTAAGCAGAAAGGGTTAGGGGTCCCCAGAAAAGAAAGATAAGACACAGTTTTAGTGACATAAGAGAAGTCATTGTAGGCCCCACGACTATTTTTCTGTGATCCGTGTCCTGCTAGTCTGAGCTCACTTCTTGCAGAACTTCCTAGGGGGGGTGTCAGAATTACAAAGAAATGCAAAAACACAATAGTTAAGGATTTTAAGGGAACAAAGGGAATGCAAACACTAACATTCTCTACCAGGCCAGGAAATAGCCTACACAGTTCAATAAATAAATGTTAGAACTCCCAGGGCTATTTCAAAAGTAAGCAAGGCCTGCATTCCTTTATGGAGATAAGGAGCCCAAGACCCCTTGTAGTTTATACCAGCTATAGGAACATGACCATATAGCCCCTTCCCCTGGTCCGATGGTTCCCTCTGCTTTATTATAACATTAAAGTCTGCCCTAAAAGGAGCACAGGCTTCATGAACATAATATAGGATGCATGTATAGGCATGTTTTCTAAGTGCCTGCACAAGCTTATTTATGGCCGCCTTTACATGTGATGATAAAGCTCCCCTTTCTTAATATTCATCCTAACCCTAAATAAAAAGAACCTACTCGCCCATGCTCCAGGAGTCATGGCTTTGGAATTTATTTCCCCCTCCACCCCCTTCCTCACCCCAGATCTCCTTATAGGTTGCAAATAAAGTTTCCTTTGTGTGACAGCTCCACCTGGGTTGGTCTTTACCTGTGACTCATCAAGGAGCAAACGTTAGTTCAGATACAAAATCATTGATGATTTTTGTTCATGTTGCCAAACACCACGCCTGAAGCAATTAGCACAAGTGGACCAGTGACAGAGCTGCTACCCACAACAGGAGGCGTCAGGAGCATGAGAGAGAGGAGGGCTTTGCAGACTCTGGGAGCATATAATGAAGCTACACATGCACAGCCAAGATGGAGGACATGCTGAGGGATGTGGACAGGAACAGGGGTGGGGATGGAAGACGTGACTCATAGCCCAATACATTCAACTAATTTTTATAAACCATTTTTTCACTTCAGGGCCAGAAATTCTATTAATGCTCCTCAAGATTAAAATAAAGAAATCCTAAACACTTTCAATTATTGACCTGAATGCAACAGGTAAAATCCTGATGAGATGAATACATAAGGTTGGTTGTCTCCATCTCATATGTGTCTTACGCAAGCAGGTCTGATGCGTTCAGGATCCATCTTACTCCATGGAAAGCATTCTTCATTGTCATATCCTTCTTGCACCCTTCAAATGTGACTGGGAATAGACAGAGGTAGAGGAGCATGCAAAGGCATGTGCTTCTATAAGACCAAGGGTATGGGCTAAGAAGAAGTCCTGGTGGAGAACAAGGAAAGTAGGCAGAAGAAACTCAATTCATCATGAGGATCGGGCCACATTACCCTAAAGAGAATGTTCCCTGAGCAATCTCTCCAAATATATCCACAGCCTGTTATAAAGGCTGTTGAGTGAGGGCTCCATTGCTAATCCACCAGACCGTGTCTATAGCTGTTCACTTCATAATATTGAGCCTGTACCATATGTGGCTCTTCAGAATGGATACTGAAAAATAAACATTATAAATACAATCAATCTTTAATGGAATACTTTTGAGATCAAGGGAAATTATTCCTGTTATGTCTTCATTGAGCTCACCAACTCATGACCTGGGCTCCTATATAGATGACTTATTCTGAGAGACACAGGTTCTACCTTCCAAACATGTTCAAAACCATGGAAAGACATAGGACATGGAGTAATCTGGGTTCAGGGAACCTATAATGATAGTTATGATAATAATGATGTCAAACAAAGCCTACAGTGGGAAATTGAACTATGACTACCAGTTGGCCTGAAGAAAAGTTACAAAATTACAAAAGTAGGGGAGGCAGGGAGAGAGGAATTAAGGAAATTCAAAATTATTCAATTTATAGTATATAATAAGGAATATGTTCAAACATAGAAAGGGAAAGCAGAAAAGAATAATATAATTGATACTCCTAAAAAATGGAAAAATCTCCTTAAAAATTTCATACTTTCTTCTTATTGGAGAGTTCAAATATGTATGGAAGCAGGAAACTTGCTATTGTGTTTGTCCTCTATGAATGGGGATATAAAAGGCTCTTAACTTTTGTAGGGGAAGAAAGACTTTCCCCTACTCTTCTAGGTACAACATCTGGGTCTATGACGTAAACTGGCAACAGGCAGATTGATAGGGGAAAAGGCGCACAAATGTATTAATTTTTATTATGTACACGGGGGAAAGGCTATGAAATCTGAAAGCTTTACAGTCTTAACAGGGCAAGGGGACAGAGGTTCTAGGCCACTTTGGAAAGACAACTTGATTTTTTGGTAAAATAAATGGGCCTTAGGAGAAGAGATGGGAAATATGATAGTGTGTGACAAAGTTTATCTGGTGTGTGGTGTCTGACTTCTAGTCTGCTCTCCTGTGATAAGACTCAGTCTTCCCTGGTTGATGAAATTCCAGAGGAAGGGGACCTATGACAACTGTTTTCTTTTTGGAGGATCTCTCTTTGGGCAGATAAGGGAAGTTCAAAGAAGGCCTCCTCCAGCATTTGCAGATTTCCAAGTGCCTTCAGCTCAAAATAATCAATATACCAAAGGCGCATATTTTGGAGTGGCATGTGCTGAATTCTTTCACCTCCATAAATGAGACTACAAAGATACCAAAGAAGCCTTTGCAAAGGCTGTGCCCTCTGTAGTACGAGAGGTAGGCAGGTCAGATGCTTTGCCTGGGAGCTCCTACATCCTCTCCGGGGCCAGCCAGCATGCTAACCAGAACGTCCACCCTACAAGTGCTTCCCTTTAACAAGCAAGGAGACTTTGCCAATTAGTATCCTTATGTTAGAAGAGAGTTTTCATTGGTAAAACTGGTGATGATGAAGATAGGTGGATTAGCTAAAGTGTTTTAGCCACTCTTGGCAGGAACAGTGTATAAGAATCTAGGATGTTCTGGGGTGCCTGGGTGGCTCAGTTGTTAAGCTTCTGACTTCAGCTCAGGTCATGATCTCGCAGTCCATGAGTTTGAGCCCCACATCGGGCTCTGCGCTGATACATCAGAGCATGGAACCTGCGTTGGATTCTGTGTCTCCCTCTCTCTCTGTCTCTCCCCAGCTTGCTCACTCACTCTCTCTCTCTCTCAAAAATAAACATTAAACAACTTTTTTTAAGAATCTAGGATGTTCTAGGGCCAGCTCCCCAAGGGATGGTACCCAGACCCTGACCTCTAAACCTCTCATGTTCAGCCATTCATTCAGAAGATTCAGCAATGAAGCTAACCACATCCTGCTTCCTGAATACTGATACCTATGTCTCAGAATAAACATTTTATGCAAGATGTGCTCCAGCACCTAAGGAAACAAACTGGGTCTTCATCTTATCAGACAGAACAGATCATATGAACTGCCGTGTTCCTGCTTGCTGCTAAGTGCAAGCCCAATAAATACCTGTATGGGTGGCCTGATTTTGTCTGAAATTTGCTTTCATTATAACCTGGTAGTGAGAGATGGGGATTAGCTAACCCTGATCCACCACTAACTAAGGGCTATCAATTTCTATCAAAAAGTCACTTTAAAATTATGTAAGTCCAAGTGTCAGTTAGCAATTATGACCAATATTCATTTCACTTCCCTTCCTTTGTGTAAAAGTCATGATATTTTGGTGAGATTGACTATTCCAGGAGGTTCATTCTTGATCAAGTCTTTGAGAGCAACCCATAAGTAGTACCTCACTTCCTACCTGGCTTTGAACCAATTTAGAAATGTTCCAAAGCAATAAGGCAGATGGAAACTCAATTATTACTGTTAGTACTGATAAAGTATAGTTTGTAAGATGAAGCTTTGTGTGGAAAATAAAATGATTGTGTTAACTCCCCATCCTCCAGTCTAGCCCTTAGAATAACCCACCAAGGGCCAGTCTGGGAGAACAGAGCGGATACATTCACCCAGCAGCTGCTTTCATTGGGCTAGAAAAAGAGGGAGGGAGAAATAGACCAAAATCTCCATGATTGAGACCTTTGATAATTGAGCTTAGCCCAGTTAAGAAAAAGGCCCAAGGGCTCACTCACAGATCCAGTAAATACCAATCCACATAGAGATCAGTAAGGAATGAAGCAAATGCCTCATCTTGATGCCCCTGGTGTTAAGAAAAAAAAAAAAAATCAGTGAATACCTTATACAGAGTTCTATTATAAAATCATCATCCTTTTTGGTCCTAAGCACAGTCAGGCAAAAGGCAAGAATCAGCCTCTCTCTCTGGTTGAGCTCAGTCAGTCCCTCACCGATCACACCTGGGAGGCAGGGGATTACAGATGTCTACAATGAGCCTGTTAGTCTGGGATCCACCGCAGTCCCACACCATGGCACTAGCCACAGGGGCCAGCTACCAGTGACCAGTCCACACCCCTGCCACCTCCAGGGTAATGTCAAGGAACAGATCTATTTCCTGTGCCAGCTTGTGAGGAAACAAGTTCCTTCCAAACTTGAGGAGCTCCTTCTTCCGGCCATTAGCTCTTCTTTTATGCAAATATAAACCCAGGATTGAGAATGTGACATTAAGTTTATCCTCACTTTACAGAAAAAGCAAGGCTCATCTTAATTGTCAAAGCCTAGATTCAAAAACAGGACTGAAACTATTTGTCCAAAATCCTAAACTTTTTCAAAACTTAGTATGTACCTGTATAGATCATGTTGGGTCTATATGATATATATAAATCATATGGTACCTGTTTTAGATAAATATGAAAGGAAATTGTAAGTGAATTTCCTTCTCAAAAAGGAAAGATTTATAACGTTACTTTATACACTGTTGTTTCATTAGATTATGACATAAATATGGCTCAGCTGTTGTCTATTTTAGCAAAATAGACTGAAGGTTCATGGAATGAACTGAGTCCTCACTGTGGATTCTATCCAGACCAAAACAAAGTTGAGATATAACAATAATCATGGCAGCATTTTCAGAGTAAGAACTTTTTTTTTAATTTTTTTTTTTTTTTTTATTTCTGAGAGAGAGAGAGACAGGGTGAGCAGGGGAGGGTCAGAGAGAGAGGGAGACACAGAACTGAAACAGGCTCCAGGCTCTGAGCTAGCTGTCAGCACAAAGCCCGACGCGGGGCTCGAACCCAAGAACTGTGAGATCATGACCTAAGCCGAAGTTGGACACTTAACTGACTGAGCCACCCAGGCACCCCAAGAGTGAGAACTTTAATGAGTATCTACACTTTGTAGAGAAAATAAGTGACATTTAAAAACACATTTTAGTGTTTGCAGTATATCTTTAAGAGCATATGGTCAAAAAATTTAAGAGCATATTGCTTAAAAAAGTACAAATATATATATGTATGTATTTGTGCGTGTGTGTGTATATATATATATATGGAGAGAGAGAGAGAGAGAGAGAGAGAGAGAGGGAGGGAGGGAGGCAAAGACAGAGAGAGATTGGCCAGGGTCTTAAGGTTTTAGGTCTCGACACAAGAAATGAAATACTACACGAGGCGCCTGGGTGGCTCAGTTGGTTAAGCGTCCGACTTCAGCTCAGGTCATGATCTCACAGTTCATGGGTTCAAGCCCCGCGTCGGGCTCTGTGCTGACAGCTATCTCAGAGCCTGGAGCCTGCTTCAGATTCTGTATCTCCCTCTCTCTCTGACCTTCCCCTGATCACGCTGTGTGTATCTCTCTCTCAGAAATAAATAAAACATTAAAAAATTTTTTAATGAAATACTACAGGATAATGTGATTATTCTAAGTATAAATCTAGACATACACTATCTATAGGAAAAGAGAACTAAATGGAAATTAAAACAAAGTTGACAAACTTCAATAAAAGAATGAAAAGTCACATATAAGCACAGATTCTTCACATCAGCCATAATATTAGTTGTACAAATCAAGCCCTAGGGAAAAGGAGTTCTAATGCAGTCTCAAGAGAAAGCCCACTGAATCCAGGGGAAGTTGCTTTAAATCACCTCATGAGGAGAGGAACCAGAGGAAGAAAGTACTCCACACGAGGGGTTCTTTCTCCCCAAACCATCTCTATGAATTTAGACAAACAACTCCAAGCACAGAGCACTGTCCTTAGGAAATTGGAAAGGAAGTTACAGATCGGTCACTGTGCATATACAATTTTTTTGACTACACACTACATGTGTCTGAATTATTATCCCTATTATACAGATGACAAAACTGATGCTTCATCGAGAGAAGATATACAACCAGCAGAGCCAGAATCCAAACCCAAATTTGTCTTCAATCAAGTTTTCTGCTCTTTCTGGGCTTCTTTTACTTCAGACTGAGGTATAAACCAGGACCCTCACTTTAATTTAATACCACTCTCAGCTCAGCTTGAAGCTCTCCAAAATGTGCATAGAAAAGAAGGGGTATAGGGCAATTGGGTGGCTCAGTTGATTGAGGGACCGACTCTTGGTTTCGGCTCAGGTCATGATCTCGCGTTTTGTGGGTTCGAGCTCTGCATCGTGCTCCGTGTTGACATTGCGGAGCCTGCTTGGGATTCTCTTTCTTCCTCTCTCTCTGCCCCAACCCCGCTCACTCTCTCTGTCTCTCTCAAAATGAATAAACTTAAATTTTTAAAAAGAAAGAAAGAAAGAAAAGAAGTGGTGTAAGACAGGAAAAGCTAGGAAGAACAAAGGATCAAATATTAAACTTCAAAATCTACTCCAGGGGTGGGCAACTTTTTGCTGTAAAAGGCCAGATAGTAAATATTTTACAGACTACATGATCTCTGTCACAACTACTCAACCAGGCCATAATAGTGTGAAAACAGCCATACAGAGCAGCTGTGTTTCAATAAAGCTTAATCCATGAACACTGAAATTTGAATTTCTTATAATCTCCACATGTCACAAAATGAACATCTTTTGTGGTTTTTCTTCTCTACCATTAAAACATATAAAAACCACTCTTGATGCATGAGCTGTATGGAAACAGGCATTGGGCCAGATTTGGCCAACAATCCACAGTTTGCTAACCCTGCTCTAAGCTAAACCAGTCAACTAGTAACTGTTCAATCAGACATTCTTGTTATTCAAACTTCTATGCATTTCTTTCTTCTTAATCATCTGTTTTCTTTTTTTTTTTTTCCGTTACCTTCACCTCATCTTTTACTGTTAATTACTACATATTATTTCATTTACTCAGAAGTCCCTATGCTGACAAACTTATAGAAATTTTAAAAGATGGGGGCAGTGACTGTTTTCACCTCTTGTGGGCATCAGGGTTAACTCAATCAGGCACCGACGGTGTATTATGGCTTGGGCAGCAGGACTGACTCTGGAGATGAGGTTCAGTCCCAGGCTCACAAATAGCATAAAACTCAAACACCAGTTGAACATCTTATCTATTAGATATTCTGAAAGTAGTGAGACCCACTGTCAAAGAGAAATCTTTAACAAAATTAACAAAATTGATGAGCAAACATCAAAACACGTTTGCAACAAATGGCTAAAAGCAATAGACTTGAGATTTTAGAAGGGTTACCTATTAACTAGGCTTAATAACCCAGGAGGATTAATGTTTAAATAATATGATTTTAGTCCAACAGACACAGACACTGGTATCTGTGCTGAAAAGTGCTAAAATTATTCCTCATGTTCCTTTTTCTTTTTCTTAATTTGCTGCATTCTGTTGAATGTCTTTACTTACATAGTGAGACTAGTTGTTTTTTTTTATAAGCATGCATTCCTCATTTGTAAGATGATGTTAATGAGAAAAGAATGTTTCATTTGAAAGTAACTTCATGGTAAACTTTAAGGAAGCGATGCAATTCTGCAGAGACACACTTTATCTTTCAAGATACTCATTAAAGAAAATTTGATTTGGTAACCGCTGGTATGGCTCTCATAATGAATACATCAAGGAAATGAACTAGAAGCTGCTATGTTTGAGGATTTAAGACAGTAGACATGTTGCTGTACAGCAGAGTAGGAATAGACAGTTCATTTGTACACTTGTCACCATTCTGAGAAGTGTTGTCAAAGGAAAAACAGGCTTTGAAAATGAATGGGGGGGTGAGGGTGCTGAATGCAAAGAGCTTCACTCTATGGTATTGGGGTTCTGGCAGCAGCAGGAAATATTCAATCTGCCACTTGGAGACTCCTTGCCAGTGGACTGACATTCTCTGCTGTCAGTACCCTGTGAGCGGGGGTGAAAAGTCCCCCAGAATCCTTCAGGAAAAGCTATATCCTTGTCACTTGTCAATGCCCTTGACAGCCTACAGAACAAGCTGTCAGCTATCTGGTGGTGCTAAATTAATGAACACTGCCCTTGAAGAGAAAGAAACTGAACAGTTTAGCACAGAATAATCAATGAAGAAACTTACAAGGTTTTTGTCTTTTAAAAAGTTAAATTGTGTCCCTTTCTAGGGCACCTGGGTGGCTCATTCGGTTAAGCATCCAACTTTGGCTCAGGTCATGATCTCACGGCTTGTGGGTTTGAGCCCCGTGTCCAGCTCTGTGCTGACAGCTAGCTCAGAGCCTGGAGTCTGTTTCGGATTCTGTGTCTCCCTCTCTCTCTGCTCATGCTCTGCCTCTCTCTCTCAAAAATAAATAAACATTAAAATAAATTAAAAGGTGTTTCTTACTAAGGTGAATGTGGGAGCAATTGGAAAGCATTCCTCCACCCTTCAGTCCATTAAGCCTTTCCATTACCAGCTAGAAGGGCTTTTATTTAATATTTTGTAGAAGATCACAGCACCATAGAAGGGGTGCCCCTAGGTTGGTTTCCCCATGCACTCACAGAGGAGCAGAAGGAAGGCTTTATCTGCCCATTTACCTCCAGAAGTAAATTTAAAACAGGTTAAAACAAAAACTTTAATTATCTAATTTATTTGAAGCGGATCATCTTATTTATTTATTTATTTATTTATTTATTTATTTATTTATTTATTTATTTTGAGAGACAGAGACAGAGTGCACAAGAGTGGGGGAGAGGCTGAGAGAATGAGAGACAGAATCCCAAGTAGCCTGATGCGGATCTTGAACTCACAAACTGTGAGATCGTGACCAGAGCCTAGATCAAGAGTCAGACAGTTAACAACTGCAGTACCCAGGAGCCCCCAGGTGATCATCTTATTTAAACAAGTAGAGAAGTTTGTGAGGGGCGCCTGGGTGGTTCAGTCGGTTAAGCGTCCAACTTCGGCTCAGGTCATGATCTCACGGTTTGTGGGTTCGAGCCACACATCAGGCTCTGTGTTGACAGCTCGGAGCCTGGAGCCTGTTTCGGATTCTGTGTCTCCCTCTCTCTGTCTCTGCCTCTCCCCCACTCATTCTCTGTCTCTCTCTGTCTCAAAAATAAATAAACTATAAAAAAAGTAAAGAACTATGTGAAAATTTTAATGTTTATTTATGAAGCTACCTAAAAGAAATTTCAGGAATAACTACTTAACCTGTGGCAAGAAGCCACCATTTCCTCCCTGTCAACCAGCGGAGGTATCCTTCATACATCACGGCCCTCATTCCTGAAATTCCATTTCAATCATTGTAACACAACTCTTCTGAAGATGCCACTGAACTGCAATCCATTTGTTTTCTCTGCCTGTTAATTTCTCTGCAATTAACCAGTTAAACAGCCCGCCTGTAATGAAAACTCTTTCTTTCAGGAAGCCTGTGTCAGACCCTCCTGTTGGCTCACTGAGCGCCCAACTGCAACACTTCCTCGTTTCCTACACTCTAGGTTTCGGAAAACTAAGAACTCAGTTTTTTAGATTCCTTTGTGGCCACGGTTTTTTACATATATGACCAGGCTTTGCCAAGCAAGCTTCGGAGACTTGGAAGGTGAAAAAAGTGCCATGTGGATGCAGTGGCATTGAGGCCCGCCGGCTCTGGGACGGAAGCGCAGGATGCCTCCCGGGCCGCTGTGGAAGAAGTTCCACTGATCAGGCTCTAGGGTCACGGGTGTCCAGTGCTTTCTTGCACAGGCAGCAGTGGGGCTTCTCTGTTGACGGTCCGTGATGTGGTTGCGTGTTCCTTTAAGCTGTGCAGCATTTAAGCCTAGTTCCTAGTACTCTTGGAAATTCTGTGAGCTACCCTGTATCATGAAATCAATCCCTTTCTGCTTAAACGAGCTAGAGTGCATTACTTTGTTCGCAACCGTTACTTTTGTTTGTAATTCTCTGAAGAGTCAGTGAGGTAGGGTCCCTAACAACCTGGTATGGAGCCCAACAGGTAGTAGATCCTCCGCCAATCATTGTTTCCTACATTTAAAAAATATAATATTTATGTTGGAGTAGACTATTTTTTAATGTTTATTTTATTTTTGACGGAGAAAGAGAGAGACAGCGCACATAAGCAGAGGGAGGGGCAGAGAGAGGGAGACAGAGAAACCCAAGCAGGTTCCACACTATGAGCGCAGAGCTCAAGCCTACAAACCATGAGATCATGACCTGAGCCAAAACTGAGTTGGACGGTAGACTATTAAACGTTTAGAGAAAAGTATAGATGGACATCCAATGGTGGACAGGGAAAAGGCTACAATTAGGACACACAAAAAATAGAATTTCAGAGAGGGATGGGCCAGGAATGTGGGAATGCGAGGTCACAGGAAGCGTCAGATGAGAGAATACCTAGAAGTAAGACGGAAATGATGTTCTAAACCAAGAAAATTAACTCCAAGTTAGAATTCATGCTTTTGCAAGTAAAAGAAAACTCAACTACAGGCCCTAACAAATAATAGATAAATTTCCCCCCAAAATGAGCCCAGAGGTAGGTTGCTGCTGGCATCGGTTCAGTTCCAAAATGATGTGAAACTCAGCTTTCGCGTTGCTCTCCTGTGCTCCGCATGTTGGCTCTTAGCCTGTGCTTGTCATCTCAAGGTTGCAGGAGGGCTGCATTCTGCTCTGGGCATTCCCCCAACCAAGCCAATCAAAAGAGGTAGGGGGCAAGAGCTTTCCCTTGGGTGCCTTTGTCTTGTTTTTCAGGAAGGAAACCCCTCATAGATTGGTTCCCATTCTGTCTCATTTGCTCGAATTGGCTCATGTATCCACTTCAACAAAATCACAGCAATACTTTAATTTTATTTTTAAAAATATCATGTAACTTATGTGGCTTAGAAAGGGAAAACAAGACATTCCTCTTTCAAAGAAGCGGACAGATAAGGGTGAATTGAAGCAATAACATCAGGCTGCCTTTTTGGTACTTATCCCCAGAAGTCCTTGTGCATTGCCAAAGGAAGGAGCTTTTCTTATAACCATATATAGTCTTGGCCTTGGGATCGGCTAGGAATCCAACAGTGAACTGGCAGAGAGATGAATGTAAGCCCCAGGAATGAATGAGCTGTGACTAAGATAGCATATTTGTAATAGAACCAATCCCCAAAGTGGAGACAGTATTTTAAAATTGAAGTCCTTTTGGGGTGCCTGGGTGGCTTAGTCGGTTAAGCGTCCGACTTTCNGGTGGCTTAGTCGGTTAAGCGTCCGACTTTCACTTAGGTCATGATCTCACGGTTCGTGGGTTCAAGCCCTGCGTCGGGCTCTGTGCTGACTGCCAGCTCAGAGCCTGGAGCCTGTTTCAGAGTCTGTGACTCCCTCTCTCTCTGACCCTCCCCTGCTCACGCTGTCTCTCTCTCTCTCTCTCTCTCTCTCCTAGAAATAAATTAAAAAAAAATTTGAAGTCTTTTTAAGCGTCCAACTTCGGCTCAGGTCATGATCTCACAGGTCGTGCGTTTGAGCCCTGCATCTAGCCCTCTGCTGTCAGTGCAGAGCCCTCTTTTGATCCTCTGTCCCATCTCTTTCTGTCCCTCCCCTGCTCATGTGCAGGTGCTCTCTCTCTCTCTCTCCCCTCCCCTCTTAAAAATAAACAAATAAACATTTTAAAAGATAAATAAATAAATAAATTTAAGCCCCAAAGTGTGTGAGAGTGAGTGTGTGTGTGTATGTATGTCGAGGGGGCATTGATTCATGTCTCATCCAGAATGGAATCAGTATTAGCAAATCCATTCAGATAGACAAGGACCTCAGTATAAGAGTCAATGAGTAGTGGTGAAACTTGTTAAAATCATGGCAGCAGTGTGGCTTTAGAGACAGCCAGGACCCAGGACAGAGGTACAGCTTCCTGGAGCTGAAACGAACTCCCTAGGAAGAAAAAGAAAGCAAGATAGAGCTATGCAGGGGATCTGGTCCACTGCCAAATGGGCTGGTTAATGGTAGGACTCACATCTCAGTATGCGCTTAAGAAGAATCCCACTAAATCAAAAGACCCATAAACTGTGTAGTGAGGGAGGGAGAAGAGGGAAAAACTTTACTCTAGGCTCAGTTAAGCAGATCAACTCCAGATTCTACCCACGTGAGATGTTGGGGGTCCTGAGCCAGCCGGATGTACTTTTCATTGACTTGGAGACAGTGCAAACCTAGACCAAGGCTGACACTCAGCTGTTAAAGAAAGGAAAGATATTCCTTCAATAAACTGAGCATTCATTACGTGCACGACACTGTTCTAAGTGCTGTAGATACAATAATAGGCAAAAAACAATGTAATCCCTGCCATCATGGGATGCACTGGTTCTCCCAGAACAATTGTAGGAGAAGAAAATAACTACTGGCCAAGGGCACAGCTTACCAAGACTTCAGTATCCCCTGATCTGGGAAGAAATAGGAGTCCCATGTAGAGATGAAAGGTATGCAAGACATGATCCCGTCTTCAAGCCCTGAGAGTCTAAGGGAAAAGTTTCAGTTAGGACTTCTAAAGAGACAGAACAACTAAAACTCAGACCATGACCGCTTCAGGAAACCAGTGCCGCTGCTCCTTAGGAGTGCTCCTACCATGTCACATGGTCAAGGGCCACAATGAGGGCGAGGCTCACGCTGGCACAAGAAAAGTGCCCTACACATACCACCTGCCCCCAACCTTCTCATCTTATCGGTTAGCTTTTCAGAGACTGATACTCCTCTGGCAGACAGTGGGGATTGTCTGGTTAATGGATCATTACCGCACATCAAAAACAAGAGACCTGGTGATAAATGTCATTAATAAGAAAACTGTCAGGCAGATATCGACCTTTCTAACAGCCATGATCAGGGCTTTGTTCTTTGTCCAACTTACCTACCACATGCCTGAAAATGCTTTCCTAACAGTGATTATTTGCCTTACTATCCCAATAATCTCGATCACAAATATGAACAGAGGCATGAAAAAGAGTTGAGAAATACAAACTCACTCACACAAGCCACTACTTTCTCATTCCACTTACCCGGTATCTGTTAAAGCAGATGTTATCAGCGCACATGTAACTTGCAAGCAACACTCAGTTCTCCAAAGTGGTAGAGAATTAACACATCTTATTAAAATCAACAATTCAGGCATGTCTGGGTGGCTCAGTTGGTTGGGCATCCGACTCTTGATTACAGCTTAGGTCATGATTTCATGGTTTGTGGAATCAAGCCTTGCATCAGGCTCTGTGCTGGGTGCTCTGTATTGCTTATTTCCTTTCCTCCTTTTTTCGCCATATGATCTATGACTATTTGACCAATAATTAATGCTTTCCTCATTAGCTGACTAGGCAGTCAGTAAAAAACATAATGAAAACTTAATAAATCAGTCAATAATATCACTCTTTGCTAGTTATTAAGCATTATAGTTAGTTAAATAGTAAATTTCTCCCTGGATTGTTGATTTTTAAAATGTTTATTTATTTTGTGAGAGCACATGCGCATGAGTGGGGGAGGGGCAGAGGGAGAGAAAGAGAATCCCAGGCAGGCTCCGTACTGTCAGCACAGAGCCCAATGCAGGGCTTGAACTCACGAACTGTGAGATCACAACCTGAGCTGAAACCAAGAGTCTGGCACATAACTGACTGAGCCACCCAGGCGCCCTGAAGCATCTGTTTCATACAGAGGTAGGTGGTAGAGTAAAATTAGTTCTAGACATGGACTCAGTTTCAAATACTAGATTTCACACCCAGAAATTTCTGGGACTTTCCACTTTCATATTTCTAAAAGTAGAAAAGTAGCTTTTCTGGTCAACTCTGCAGTTGTCAGAAATAAATGAGAAAGGATTTCAAAAAGCACTTTGTAAATTGTACTGAGCCCTCATACATTTTTCTTAGTAGGTAGTTATTTCAAAAGTCGGTTAAAAGTTGTTGCAGGACTGTGTTGGGGAACCTTCAGAGTGGGGAACCTTCAGAGTGTGCTCTATGGTGGTATCTTACATGGACTTCCAGAGTTCCTTTATATTTTGCCTAGTTTCAAACTTTATAAAGCCGACTTATTCCCACACGAAAACGAACATGGCTAACATAATTTCATTCCAGACTAATCATTGCAAAGTTATTTTATTCATGCATATATATATAATTTATATGTATATTTATGATATATATTTTTATTTATATATTTTAGTATTTTATGTTATTTATATATATCTATATATGTTTATATATAAACATGTTCATACAATTGTTTATTATATATATAGCATATATAACGTATCTCATATATAGCATTCTTCAGTTATGAGCTAGAATTTATTAACTTAATAAGCACTTATATAATGCTTACAATATGCCAAAACTGTTTTAAGAACTTTACAAATATGAAATTCTTTTCATCTTTTAATACACATAACAATTCTCTGAGGTGGATACCATTACTAATCTCATTAAAAAAATTTCTTAAGTAATCTCTACACCCAACATGGGGCTCAAACTTATGACCCTCAGATCGAGTCGCATGCTCTACTGACTGAGCCAGGCAGGTGCCCCCAACCCCATTTTACAAAACATTTTTTTTTCCAAAACATATTTCTTCAAAACATTTTTTAAAATGTTTATTTAGTTTGAGAGAGAGAGAGACACAGAGTGTGAGTGGGGGAGGGGCAGAGAGAGAGGGAGACACAGAATCAGAAGCAGGCTCCAGGCTCTGAGCTGTCAGCACTGAGCCTGATGCCGGGCTCAAACCCATGAACTGTGAGATCATGACCTGAGCCGCTTAATCAACTGAGCCACCCAGGCGCCCCAAAACATTTTTAAGAAACAAAAATCAGATGCAACAAATAGACATATCAATCTACCAAAACAGGAAATTTTTACCATATTACTTCTCTGTCTAAACCCCTTTAGACAGTGGGCAAGGGCTTACTGTTTATTCATTAAAATTCATTCTCCTCGCTTGGTCTGAAAAGTCTTCAATGCGTTGGGCTTCCTAGGTCCTCAGCTTTATCTCCTTCTTTTCCCTGTAATAAAACTTATTCTCAGCTAGTACTTAACTGCTAGCTAACCCCTGCTCATAGATTCCCATTCTCCAACATTCCACTGTAAGCTCCGGATTCATGCTATCGCTTGTGATTGCTCCCCGCTGGGAATGTCGTCCCAATTTTCTTTGATCAGCCAACTCTTGCTCATCTAAACCCAGCTCACTCATTGAACTGCATCTCAGGCCTCATCTACCCTAGAAAAATTTCCCCAGTCTCCCAGGCCGGGTATAGGATCCTCGTTGCTCCTACGGCAACATGTACATATCTTCACCTCATTTGTTGAAATTTCTATTCATGTGTTGGTTCAACCCAATAGACTCTTTCAAGGCAGCACAGCACAGAACTCGGCATATAAACAGTGCTTAACAAAATGTTTGCCTGGCTGAAGTTATTATAACAAATTCCATTGGGAGATGTGAGTATTAATCAGTGGTTAATTATATATTTGATATAGACATTGTAAAATTATTAAATGATTTGTCCCTCAAATAAAAAGAACTGGAGAGTCAAGTGGTTTGAACAGCATGTTTCCCAGTCTGTTTAATTGCTTTCCCAGCTAAGAATTATAATTCCAATATATTATCTTTTTCTGAAGTGATTGTTACAGCCACATCATGGAAACTATGTGATTTCAAGAACAGCTATTATAACATTAAAAATACAAGACCTGATCTATTAAAATTTATTTTGCTAGCAATATTAAAATTCAGATAAATTCTAACATAGATAAAGTGGTGGACTAGGTAGATGCCAGCAAAAGCTATTAAATTGAAGATTTTTCCCTTTGCTGCCATCTTTTGGTTGAACAGCAGTAGTAAATCTTAAGAAGAAAGCAAAGGAAGAAACTTTATCTTAATCAACACATACTTCATGTCAGGCACTGGCTTAGGACTTCACACATATTAATTCATTTTATACTCATAGCAATATTCCATAAATGATATCATCTTCCTTTTGATAAGAGAAAAAACTGAGTGTAGCAGACACTGTTGTCACCTTTCCCAAACCAGATTATGTTCAACATGCAGGTGAATCCTTCAGAGGAATCTCAGCACTGTCTTAGACTAGGAGATAAATTTTAACTGGCCTGAGCAATCATGGAGTTGCTTGCCAAGTTACTGGTTTGAGCAGGAACACAGAATGAAACTTTAGGCAATGAAGCCTGGAGATGTGGGTTGGTGCTTTTAGGAAGGTTATCTTCCCTCTTAAAAAGAGAGTCAAGGAGAGATAGATCCTTTCTTCTGCCTCCGAACATTATTATTGGTATGTGATCATGAAACTGTGGTGGCCATCTTGAAATCACATGGGGAGCCAGCTTAAGGCAGCAAACAAATATGCTGACAATGGCACAGTGGAAAGATGGAAAGAACCTGGTTTCTTGATGACATCACTGAGCATACTAGACTTATTTTTAGTTGAGATATTAAAGGTAATTGTTTAAGTCATTTTTATTTTGGATTTTCTATTACTTGCAACCAGAAGCATCTTAACCGATTCACTGAAGTTTGGTAAAATTAAATAATTTATAAGTATAAAGATTTGAATCTAGTACATCATGCTATTATCTACCTTTTTACTTCTTGCATACAGAAATAAAAGCAGAAACTCTGAGGGAAGAAAGGTTAAAAATGTAACCTTTTCTCTGGCCAATGGAAGGTCCAAATTCCTGAAGAAGGAATGTGTAATTCTTAATTGGATCTTGAAGCAAAAAGAAAGAAGCCATAAAGGACATTATTAAGACCACTGGCAAATTTGAATATGGACCATATATTAGAAACTAGGATAGCTTACTGTATATATTCTATCTTTTTAAAGTAATCTCTATACCTACCATGGGCTCAAACTTATGACCTCAAGATCAAAAGTCACATGCTGACTAAGCCAGCCAGCCATCCCTAAATTCTAAGTTTTCTGAGTGGGATAATTATATTTAGAGGTGTAGAACACCCTCATACTTGACATGTAAAGTAAAATGTTTATCTAAAAAAAAGAAGATTAGAGAAAGGATTCATAATCACTAAGTTTTTTCACAGAAATGATCTAAGAAGGGGCATAGGGAATGGTTTCTTTCTTTTTCATCTTGGCGAGTGGGGAAATTCATTTATAAATTTTATCCTTACAAGGATGGATGGAGAGAGAAAGGAAGCTAAAGCAAATGTGGTAAAACATTACATGATTGAATCTAGTGAGTGTCATAAGAGTGTTCACTGTAGTATTGCAACTTTTCTAAAGGTGGGAATTTTTCAAGATAAAAAATTAAGAAATACAAAGGTATTCAAATACTTGAAAACAGGACTCTCAGGTGAATACAAAGTGAAAAAATATTAAAGTTTAATCCAGGTTAAAGGTTTACTTAACTCATTAATGAAGGAACCAACAGGGTGGAAAAATTGGTTCAAAGGAGAATTTGAGAGCCTGGCTGCATATATATAATCACTGGGGAAAAAAGAGAATGCTAGCGTGTTTGCTAAATTACATACAAAACTGCTTAAATTAAAAAGAAAATTGTAACCTTTGGGGTTATCTTTTCTACTGGACAGAAAACATTTACATTGTACTGAAAAACATATCATTTGAAAATTATCCATCCAGTGTTGGGAGCCATTCTGAGCCCACGAGTCGAGAAAGCTCCTGGTGAGGCTAAAGCAAGCTTGCACAGTCTCTTGCCATCAGACGACAACCGATATCCACCCCCACTCAATTATTTCTGCTTGAGCACCGACCCCCAAGGTACCTTTTTGATCTGTATTGGGAGTGACTTGTCCCCTTATTCTGGCCCTGGTATGATGATTGCACCTTGTGAAGGAACTTATTGTGGGAACTTCTTTTGATTATGGGAACAGACCTCGTGTCTCCGGCAGGTCCCGTTTCCCTCTATACTTCCCTTGAGCTATGAAGAGGCTAATGACTCATACTCATAAAAGATTGACCTTTACATGTACAATTCTGTTTCTACCGTTGCATTAGTCCTAGATGTTTATACAGCTCAACATGTAAATCAACTAACCAAAAATGTCTCCACTGCCCTAGCTATTCAAGAAATCATAGACAAAAAACTAGACACAAAGGTAAATGCACTCGAAGAGGCTCTTCTATGTATTGGAAATGAGCTAAACTCTTTAAAGGTATGGTTGGCTCTCTGGTGCCATAAAGAATATAACTGGAAAATCAAGTCTTGCCCAGAGACAAAGAGCCTAACTTAGAGAGAAGGAACAGATAAGGGCAGAACATAAGTTACTACATACACCTTTGCTAACTGGTGATGTATAGCAGTCCCTTCCCTAAGGTCTACATTCCACAAACACCTTCCCTTACCCTGGCAGCTGTGATGAGGATGGATAAGAGTATCTACAACTTAACCTTAATCTTAGCATTATTGAAATGTGTATTGTTATCCTGTTTTTCACTAAGAACACCCTGTTATTTTCTTAGTTACTCAACCTCACTATAATTGGGGCAGTTCTGCAAGAAGACTTCTGTAAAATCTGTTTCTGTACATTTTCCAAAAACATCTTATCACAGAGAACTATCCATTGTAAAAATTCCCCTTTTCTGATGCCATGTTAACGTTTGACTTGTAAATAAAGACACCAAAACCGACAAGGCGGAGATGCCTGCCTGGTGACCAGAAAGAATCTCAGGGCTCTCTCACTCCCTCCCTCACTGACACCGTCCATCCTTCAGGGACCCCTGGACCTGGCTGGAGCTGAACTCCAGCAATCTAGGGGTGCCTGGGTGGCTAAGTCAGTTAAATGTAAGACTTTGGCTTAGGTCATGATCTTGAGGTTTGTGGGTTTTGAGCCCTGCATCAGGCTCTCTGCTATCAGTGTGAAGCCTGCTTAAGATCCTGTCTCCCTCTCTCTCTGCCCCTCTCCTGCTCTTTCTCTCTCTTTCTCAAAAATAAATAAACATTTAAAAAAAGAAAATTATCCATCCATTTAATATTTAACTTCAAAATCTGGGTCCTGTATTGATTATATAAGCCCCTAGACCAAGGGCTCTCAAAGTGTCATGTGGAGACTCTTAGGGATGGAGGAAGGGGGCAGCTAAAATCCTTCTTAAGAGGTGAGTAAGGTCAAATTATTTTCATAATACTAAGATAAATATATTTGCCTTTTTTGTTCTCACCCCTTCATTAGTGCACAGCAGAGTTTTCTAGAGCCTACATATGATATTGCAGTACACTGACTACAGAAACAGATATGAGAATCCATGTGTCTTCTATTAAGCCAGAGATTAGGGAGATTTCTAAAACTATACAACAATACCATTCTACTCACTAATTTATTTTTGGAAAATATAGCTATCTTTTAAAAATATATATTATTTATGTTCATATGTAATGAGTTATTATTTTTACATGAGTTAATATTTTTAAACTTTTGTCAGAATTTTTAATACACTAAATATTGATTGATATCACCCACCTAAACAAAAATTCTTTGAAGTCCTGAATGAGTTTTAGAATGTCTGTGGGGGTTCTAAGGTCAACAGGTTTCAGAATCATTGCCCCTAAAATTACATAATACTCAGCAGAACTTTTTCCAGTATGACTCTGAGAGGCTAAATGGCATAATTTTTCTTTATTTTCAAGTTGCAGATAATTCTTCTTAACAGAAAAAAAGTTGTTAAATGAAATAGAAAAAAATCAATTGAATTTATTTTCATTGTAAAAAGTAAAAACTAGTAAAAAAAAAATGATATCTAGACCCTCAATAGCCAAAGCAATCTTGAGAAAGAAAAAGTTTGAGGCATCGCATTGCCTGATTTCAAACTATATTACAAAGCTACAGTGATCAAAACAGTATGGTACTGGCATAAAAACAGGCACACAGACCAATAGAACAGAATAGAGGGATGAGAAATAAACTTATGCATACGGTCAATTAATTCACAACAAAGAAGCCAAGCATATACAATGGGGAAAGGATAGTCTCTTCAATACATGGTGCTGGGAGAACTGGACAGCCACATGCAAAAGAATGAAACCGGGCCACTTTCTTACGCTGTACACAACAACAAACTCAAAATGTGTTAAAGACTTGAATATAAAATCTGAAATTATAAAGCTCATAGAAGAAAACACATGGGATAAGCTCCTTGACATTGACTGCTCCATGACAGTCTTAGAAATGAATTTTTAGATTTGACATCAAAAGAATAGGTGACAAGGGGTGCTTCAGTGGCTCAGTCACTTAAGCATCTGACTCGGGTCACAATCTGTCTCATGGTTCCTAAGATTAAGCCCCACATGGAGTTCTGGATTGACAGTGTGAAGTCTGCTTGGGATTCTTTCTCTCCCTGTCTCTGCCATCACCCCCCACTTGTGTACTCTCTTAGTCTCTCTCTCTCTCAAAAGTAAATAAATAAACATAAAAAAAGTATAGGCAACAGAAGTAAAAATAAATAAGTGGAACTACATCTAATTCAAAAGCTTCCATATAGCAAAGAAAACCGTCAACAAAATGAAAGGGCAAATTATAAAATGGGAGAATATATTTGCAAATCATATGTCTGAAAAGGGGTTAATATATAAAATACATAAGAACTTGGAGCACCTGGGTGGCTCAGTAGGTTAAGCATCCAACTTCAGCTCAGGTCATGATCTCACAGTTCATGAGTTCGAGCCCCACATCAGGCTCTGTGCTGACAACTTGGAGCCTGGAGCCTGCTTCAGATTCTTTGTCTCCCTCTCTCTGCCCTTCTCCTGCTCATGCTCTCTCTTTCTCTAAAATAATAAATATTTTTTTTAAATTTTACATACATAAGAACTCATACAACTCAATAGTAAAAAAAATAATTCCATTAAAAGTGGGCACAGTATATGGAATATTGTTTAACATAAAAAAAGAAAGGAAACATTGCCATTTGTGACAACACGGAAGGATCTTGAGGGCGTTATGCTAAGTGAAATAAGTCAGACAGAGAAAGACAAATAAGGCAAATACTGTATGGTATCACTTACGTGTAGAAGCAAAGAGTAAAACAAAATAAAAACAGAAACTCAAACTCATACCTACAGAGAATAGATTGGTGGTTGTCAGGGGCAGAGAGTAGGGTGGAGTGGGGAGTGAATTGATATAAACCTCAGTTATAAAATGAGTAAGTCACAGGGACAAGTGTTCAGCATGGTGGCTATAGTTAACAATACTGTATTGTATTTTGAAAGTTGCTAAGAGAATAGATCTCAAAAATTGTCATCACAAGAAGATCTCAAAAATTCTCATCATAAGAAAAAACTTTGTAACTTATGTGGTGACACATGTTAGCTAAACTTACCGTGGTAATCATTTTACAATATATACATAAACCAAATCATTATGTCATACACCTAAAACTAATACAATGCTATATGTCAATTATATCTCACTTCAAAAATCATAATAAAGAAAACAGTACTGGGGCACCTGGGTGGCTCAGTTGGTTAAGTGGCCGACTTCAGCTCAGGTCATGATCTCATTGTTCAAAGAAAAGAAAACAGTAAAAGTAAATAAGTCTTTAAAAACTCATATAATAAATTCATAGCAGGGGAAAATTTATGAAATTATAAAATTTTAAATTATCATTTTATTCACTCTGACAAAAAATAAAGTAAACCAAAATAATCATAACCCAGCTATCTAGTGGTAAAAACAATTTAGTAATTCTCCTCTAAGAAAGTAACACATTTATTTTAAGTAAACATGGAAAATAGAATACGTAAGGAATAAAATAATAAACATCTATAAAAATTCCATCAGTCCAAAATAACACCCCTATTAACATTTTCTCTCCTCTTTCATTTTTTCTATGCATGTACATGTGTGTAACTGAGATATATAAATATGTATACATACACACATGTACATGTATATTTTAAATGTTTATTTATTTATTTTGAGAGAAAGTGAGAGAGCATGCATGCAAGCAAGGAGAAGCAGAGAGAGAGAGGGAGAGAATCCCATGCAGGTTCCACATTGTTAGCAAAGAGCCCAAGGCAGAGCTCAATCCCACGAACCATGAGATCATGACCTGATCCAAAATCAAGAGTCAGATGCTTAACAATCTGAACCACCCTGATGCCCCTGTATATTTTAAATTAAATTTTAAATTAAATTTTAAATTTTAAAATTAAAGTGGAATTAAACTTTTTTATATTTTGCTTTTTCCATTCAATATTAAATTGTATACAATTTTCTATTCATTATATTTCTTCAAAAATGATATTCTCTAAGCCTTGTGTAACAATGTCTCCTGGACATGTTATATTTAAGTAAGCCCTATTTGCTGTTCATTTAGATTCTTTTGCATTTTTTTACTGTTATCATGAACATAACTTTCTAAGTTTTTCTGACACTTAGGTAAGATTCTAGGGGTGCCTGGGTGGCTCAGTCAGTTAAGTGTCTGACTTCAGCTCAGGTCACAATCTCACAGCTCATGAGTTTGAGCCTGCTTCAGATTCTGTGTGTCTCTCTCTGTCTCTCTCTTGCTTGGGCTCTCTCTCTCTCTCTCTCTCTCTCTCTCTCTCAAAAGTAAACAAACATTTAAAAATTTACAAAAAAGATTCTAGAAGTAAAATTACTAGGAAAAGAGGCATGAATACTTTCTAGTACAGAACATTCTTCATTTTTGATTTGGTTAAGCCATTCATCATTGTTAAAATATTTATTGGCACATCTGGATGGCTCAGTCAGTTAAGTGTCTGACTTTGTCTCAGGTCATGATCTCACAGTTCACGGGTTCGAGCCCTGCATCGGGCTCTGTGCTGACAGCTCAGAGCCTGGAGCCTGCTTCGGATTCTGTGTCTCCCTCTCTCTCTGCCCCTACCCCACTCACATTTTGTCTCCCTCTCAAAAATAAATAAACATTAAAAATATATATTTAATGAGCATCTACCATGTGCCAGATGTTGGAGATACAGAGGTGAAAAGTGACACTGGTCTTGCTTCACAGAGACTACAGAATCTAGGTGATGATGCAGACAACCCAAACTGTTATAGTGTAGAGAGCAAAATGGAGTTACTCATGTCAGGGAGAGCCCTGGTGTCAATCAGTGACACAAGCAGCCAAGGGTAATACAGCTACCAGATATGGCCAAGACCAGCACCAGCTGACGACATCCCAGAACTGATAACTCACAGAAGCAGAGGAGGTCTGCAGGGGCCCAAGAATGATAAAATCCAATTTAAAAGGGAGGATTTTGCAACAAATTGTCAGACTCTTCAGACACTGACCCTCTGTGTCTGACCATTTCAAGAAGGCAGCTGCTGCCAAGGGCTCTGTCCGGTTCACCTCTGAACAGAACTGAGATCATTCATTGCTTGAACATAATAAGCAGTAAGAGCGGCAAGCTGACCAGGCTGGACTGAGGCCTTACCTCAACGGCTCGCCCACAGGCTGACTTTGGGTTTGCTTTGTTAACTTCCTAACCCGCATTGTATTTTGTGGCTTGTATGGCTGGTCTTGTGTTTTACTTTATGTACCGTGTAAGAAGCCAAGTTAAACACGTGGGTGAGATATCATTGAATTTGGAACTGTGAACCTGCTTTATAATTATGTTAACCTTGCTTTAAGATTGAATAAAGCTGACATTGTAGAAAGACACCACTCATGTGTGGGCTTTCATAGCATGCTCATGACAGATAAGAAGTACAGGGTGCCTCCTGTGTGGAGGACTGGAGATAACAGGAAAAGTTCCTGAGTATCTGAGGCCTGGGGGTCAGAAAGCCTTCCTACAGAAATTACCAGCCAACCTGGTACCTGAACAAAGTGCAGAAGTTAGGCCAGAAATACGTGGGACTTGAGGGGAGGCAGTTTTAGGGAGAAGCAACAACATGAGCAAAGGTTCTCCCGCTGGAACAAATGAAGGAGATCAAGTATGATTCGGGAGAGAGAATACAGATGTGTGTGGAGGTGGGGAGGAAGCAAGAGATGAGATTGTGATCGGGTTTCGGGGTGATGGTGAGTTCGGAGCTGATGGCCAAGAAAGAATTCTTAAAGACATCTTTGGTGCAAAAAGGTGATTTTATTAAAGCACGGGGATAGGACCTGTATGCAGAAAGAGCAGCCCTGGGGTGGTGACAGGTAACTGATTTTATACCTTCAGGTCGGAGAGGGTTAGGGATAGAGTAAGTCACTAAGGTATTTTGGAAGCAAGGTTTCCAGAGCCTTGAGGGGCTAGCTGTTGTCAGGAAAACACCATTTATTACCATTTAGTAAAATCTCAGTCATGAGACTTTTCAGATGTGTATCAGGGAGCCATACGCTTGGAGTATGATTGCCAGCATATATCTTGGGGGAGCTGAGATAAAGGAAGTTTCCAAAGGAATTTTTATATGTTGAAGTAGACTTACATGATCCTGAGGGGCCAGGAAAATGTTAAGCCAAGATTCCCTTTTGCCCCCAGCAAAGTGTCATCATCGAAGCAACTAAGCTCTTCAAGCGAGGTCACTCTGCCAGTTTCAAGGATGTCAATGGATTGTAGGCAGTGAAGAAATTTAATTTTTCATTAGCCTTTTTCCCACATCACCATGGCAAGCACTTAAACCCCCTTACATCTTGATGAAGGTGATATTAGGGCTCCAGGAAATGGAATCTATAGGTTTTTAGAGATTCGGCTATGGATAGATTGTCTATTTCTTGCAGTTATCGGTAAACTGAAGGAGACTCCTGTCCTGCAAGACTGTGATCTCTATCAGTCAACCATTTGCTTTCTTTTCTTTCCTCTGTTCTTGGGCAGCCAGGAGTGTCCGAGGAATATCACATACATCCCAGCTGAGGGTGGGGTGCTGTTAACTTGTATTTTGCCCTCAGCTTGCCTTATATGCCCTCATCAACTGGAACATAAAGAGAGGCAAGATCATATGCAGACTTGTAAGCAAAAGTAAGGGATTTCAGCTCTACCCTAAAGTCTTAGAAGTTTTAAGAAATGGAATGACAATACAGAAAGCAGGAAGACCAGCTAGGATGGGGTTGTGAAGTAATGTAAGACTAACAAAATTCTAAGGTTACTGGATTAATAGAGAACAGTATCTGGATTAGCAAAAATCAAGAGCAAATTCATCTACACAGCATACCTTGAGTGTGCCTGAGCATTTCTCCACTAGAGAAATAGGCTGAATATCATCAAGTAGTGTAGATTCTGGAGCAAGACTGGCCAGGTTCAATTCGCAGCTCTATCACTGAATAGTTTTATGAACTTATGTATGAGATTTATGAACTCGGAGACTTATATAAGACCATGAGAACAACTCACCTCATAGACTTGCCATGCATATTAAATGAGTGAACACTTATAAAGTTCTAGAATGATGCCTGGAACGTAATTAGAGCTCTCTCTCCCTGACAGTATAATTTCACAAGAAAACTCACACACTTACATTTATCACGCTATCAGTTTCTTCAAATACCACTTTCTCTGAAAGGTAGATAAGGGTTTCATGGTCACATAAGTTTAGGCAATACTGGAAGAAGAAAAAAAGAGAAAAAAAGATACCGAATTGAAATCTGACACCACACATGGCTTTCTGTGGGTTGTGATCATGACTTAGGAGGTCATCCTGCTGTGAAAGTCCTAATACTCCCTGCGATTTTCAGATTCCAGAATAATCACTAATAGTATTTAGTTTATATTCTTTCAATTCTATTTCTGTAGACATCAAATTTATAGTTTTGTTGCTTTTGAGGACATTCTTCAAGACCAATGAGTCGATCTACTTCATTTTTTAAAAATATTTATTTTTGAGAGAGAGACAGAGCACCCCAGAGCACCAACTGGGGATGGGCAGAGAGAAAGTGAGACCTAGGATCTGAAGCAGGCTCTGTGCTGAACCAAAGAGCCTGATGGAGGGCTTGTACTCAGGAGTTGTGAGATCATGACCTGAGCTGGACACTTAACCAACTGAGCCACCCAGGTGCCCCTGATTTATATCTCATTTTTTAAAAACTGGCTACAATGCTATTCTATTTTATTCAGGTTCCATAGGATTTTTGTTTGCTTGTGGACATTTATTTATTGCCTCTACTTTTTCTACAGTACAAATGACATGATGAATATGTGTGTGTACACGTGTGTGTGTATGATGTACATATCTGTACATTTATATACATACATGCCAATATACATAGATATCTCTGCATTTATTCTATCATTTTTATAGGGAGGGGTTTTTGACTCCAGCTTTCTATGCAAGGCAAACTGATTAAGGAAAACTTAAAATGCATAAGAAGTGTGTCAGAAGTTACCTAGCCATTCATTTATGTAAAGGCCCCAGTACTGCAGTCTTCCCTGATGGCGAGCAAGATGGAAAAATTATTCCTTTGTTTCCATCACTCACTCCCACCCGAAGCCAGCCTCCCAGGCAACAGAATAATGTCACCCTACCTAACCCCAAAGGCAAGTGGAAGAAAACAGACATTTTCAAGTTCAGTGATTCTCCAAAGGAATCAGACTGCCCCAAAGAGGTCAATTTGGAAGTTTCTGAAGTCTTTTTTTTTTTTTTTAATGTTTATTTATTTTTGAGAGAGACAGAACATGAGTGGAGGGAGGGGCAGAGAGAGAGGGAGACACAGAATCCAAAGCAGTCTCCAGGTTCTGAGCTGTCAGCACAGAGCCAGATGTGGGGTTCAAAGTCACGAACAGTGTGATCATGACCTGAGCTGAAGTCAGGTGCTTAACCAACTGAGCCACTCAGGCGCCCCCTGAAAGTCTTTTTGATTGTCTCAGTCACTGGAATTTGGGAATGTAAGGACTCAAATGGCACTACTCCCATTTAGCTAAGTATGGAGCAGGGACACAACAATGTGTATAGTCTCACAATGCAAAACTGTTTCTCAGTGTGAATGCCTAGTCCCTCCAAACATTTATACAGGTTAAAAACCTATTCATAATTATTTGAGCTTAAACCTAACTTTGTTTCACATATAAACAAAATACTTTGCATGATTTTACTAGACACTGAATTTTCCACAAATGCAACCATTGTGCAAATCTAGGAAAAACTGTACTTTACTTGGCCCAGGATTTTACTGAGTTACCATTTCGGAAAATCATTTCTTTGAAGCCAAATTTGGTTTTAGTTTATAAGCTGGTGATAACACTGAAGTGGTTCAGAACAAGTCTCCCCAAAATGTGCCACTTTGGCCTGTGTACTATTTTGAGGTGAACGTGAGTGAGGCCCTGCAGGTTTGAGAAAAACTTTTGCCCTCCCTTTACTACCTAGAAGAATCTAAATTAGGAACCTTTCCCATAATGAGAGTTATTACCAGAGATAAATTTTAGCTGAGTGACCCATCTGTATGGCAAGGCAAACATCTAATTACCAAACACCTGCTCTTCTTACTGCCTGTGAATTCCCCTCCCACCCTCTGATGCCCTAGTCTCGTATCCCATTCCTTAGCTCAGAATGGCACATATAACTCATTTTACCACTCTTTGAACCTCTCATGTATGTGGGGTTCCTGTACATACAAAATTAAATTTGATTTTTCTCCTGTTAATCTGTCTCATGTCAATTTAAATCTTAGAGCAGCCAGAAGAAACAATGAAAGATAGAGGGAAAAATTTCCCTCCAACAATATCATAACTGTTTCTATATGCATTCGTACCCATTAGATTCTCATTTTTCTGCAGAGGCCCAAGCATCTCACTATTCATTATGCCTTCTAGTGTGATTGCACCAAACATTTACTTATTGGCTGTATATTATTTTTATAGTATTTTCATCAATCCTCTATGTTTCAACTTGAGCATTAAATTTTAAATCATATTGATTTTTTAAACTGTATATAAAAATAGGTGTATAGTAAAAATGTTACAACATATTTTAGACATATGAGAAGACATTTTACAATAATGAGCAAAGCACCTATCTTCATCCCAAAATAGAACTTTATTTTTCTTCAAATTTTCACTTAAATCCCACTTAATCAACCTGCAGTGTAACATCAGTTTCAAGTGTAGAATGTAGTGATTCATCACTTATATACAAAACCCAGTGCTCATCACGACACCTGCTCTCCTTAATACCCATCACCTATTTATCTCACCCCTCCCACACACACCTCCCCTCTAGTAACCTTCAGTTTGTTCTCTAGAGTTAAGAGTCTGTTTCCTGATTTGCCTCTCTTCCCCCCCGCGCCCCCCATGAAAGTGTTTTGTTTCTTAAATTCCACATATGTTTGAAATCATATGGTATTTGTCATTCTCTGACTAATTTCACTTAGCAGCATACACTCCAGTTCCATCCATGTCTTTGTAAATGGGAAGATTTCATTTTTTTTAATGGCTCTTTATCCATTCATCAGTCTATGGACATTAGGGCTATTTCCATATTTGGGCTATTATAGATTATGCTACTATAAACATTGGGGTGCATGCATCCATCTGAATTAGTATTTTTATATTCTTTGGGTAAAAACCCAACAGTGCTATTGCTGGATCACAGGGTAGTTTTACTTTAAACTTTTTGAGAAATCTTCATGCTGTTTTCCAGCCTGGCGGCACCAGTTTGCATTCCCATCAACAGCGTAAGAAGGTTCCCCATTCTCTGCATCCTTGCCAACAACTGTTGTTTCCTGTGGTGTTGATTTTAGCCATTCTGATGGGTGTGATGTGATAACTCATTGTGGTTTTCATTTATATTTCCCTGTTGATGAGTGATGTTAAGCATCTGAAATGTTGGTCACATGAAAATATGTCTGTTGGCCATCTGCATGTCTTCTTTGGAAAAATGTCTATTCTTGTCTTCTGCCCATTTTTTAACTGGATTATTTGGTTTTTAGGTACTGAATTTTAGAAATTCTTTATAGATTTTGGATGCTAACCCTTTATCATATATTTTATTTGCAAACATCTTCTCCCATTCCAAAGTTTGCCTTTTAGTTTTATTGATTGTTTCCCTTGCTGTGCAGAAGATTTTATTTTGATGAAGTCCCAATAGTTTATTTTTGCTTTTGTTTCCCTTGCCTCAAGAGACATATCTAGTAAGAAGCTGCTATGGCTGATGTCAAAGGGGTTACTGCCTGTGTTCTCCTCTAGTTTTTCTGATGGTTTTCTGTCTTCTCTAAGGTCCTTCATCCATTTTGAATTTGTTTTTGTGTAAGGTGTAAGAAAGTGGTCCAGTTTCATTCTTTTGCATGTTGCTGTCCGGTTTTCCCAACACCAGTTGTTGAAGAGACTGTCTTCTTTCTATCTGATATTCTTTCACGCTTTGTGAAAGATTAGTTGACCATATAGCTGTGGGTCATTTTTCTGGGTTTTCCACTCTGTTCTATTGATTTATGTGTCTGTTTTTATGCCACGTTAAAAAAAATGTTTATTTTTGAGAGAGAGAGAGAGAAAGAGAGAGGGAGCAGGAGAGGGGCAGAAAGAGAGACACACACACAGAATCTGAAGCAGGCTCCAGGCTCTGAGCTGTCAGCACAGGCCCAACTCAGGGCTCAAACCCATGAACTGTGAGACCATGACCTGAGTTGAAGTCTGACGCTTAACCAACTGAGCCACCCAGGCGCCCCTGCTTTTCTTTTTCAAGATTGCTTTAGCTATTTCAGGACTTTTGTGGTTCCATACAAATTTTAGGGTTGTTTGTTCGAGCTCTGTGAAAAATGCTGGTGGAATTTTTATAGGAGTTGCATTAAATGTGTAGACTGCTTTGGTAGTATAGACATTTTAACAGTATTTGTTCTTCCAACCCATGAGAGTAGGATGTTTTTCCATTCCTTTCTGTTCTCTTCAATTTCTTTCATCAGTGTTTTATAGTTTTCAGAATACAGATCTTTTATCTCTTTGGTTAGGTTTATTCCTCTGTATCTTATAATTTTTGGTGTGATTGTAAATGGGATTGATTCCTTAATTTCTCATTCTTGTGTATTTCTCATTCATTATTGGTGTATAGAAATGCAACAGATTTCTGTACTTTGATTTTGTACCTAAAACTTTGTTGAACTCATGTGTCAGTTCCAGCAATTTTTTGGCAGAGTCTTTCGGGTTTTCTACATAAAGTATCATGTTGTCTGCAAATAGATCTTGCTGTTTTGGATGCTTTTCCTTTCTTTTTGTTGTCTGATTGCTGACACTGGGACTTCCAGGACTATGTTAAATAACAAAAGTGAGAAGGGCACCTGGGTGTCTCAGTCAGTTAAGCATCTTACTCTTGACTTTGGCTCAGGTCATGATCTCACAGTTTGTGAGTTCAAGTTCCACATCAGGCTCTTTGCTATCAGTGCAGATCCCAGTTTAGATCCTTGGTCCCTCTTTCCTTTTGCCCCTCCCCTTCTGGTGCTATCTCTTTCTCTCTCAAAAATAAATAAGCATTAAAACAATTAAATAACAAAGGTGAGAGTGGACATCCCTGTCTTGTTCCTGACTATACAGCAAAAGCTCTCAGGTTTTCCCCAGTGTGAATGAAATTAGCAGTAGGTTTTCATATATGGCCTTTATTACGTTGAGGTATGTTCCCTCTATTCCTACTTTGTTGAGGGTATTTATCATGAATAGATGTTGTACTTTGTCAAATACTTTTTCTGCATCTATGAGAGAATCACTTGATTCTTATCCTTTCTTTTAATAAGGTGGTGTGTCACACTGATTGATTTATAAATATTGAAGCACCCTTGCAACCAATGAATAAATCCCACTTGATCATGATGAATGATTCTTTTAATGTACTCTTGGATTCAATTTGCTAGTTTTTGTTGAGAAGTGGTGCATCTGTGTTCATCAGGGGTACTGGCCTGTAGTTCTGTTTTTTAGTGGAGTCTTTGGTTTTGGAATCAGAGGAAGGCTGGCCTCACAGAATGAGTTTGGAAATTTTACTTTTATTTCTATCTTTTGGAAAAGTATGAGAAGAATAGAAGTACTAACTCTTCTTTAAATGTTTAGTAGAATTCCTCTGGGAATTCATTTGGTTCTGGACTTTTGTTTGTTGGGAGATTTTGATTAGTGATTCAGTTTCTTTTGCCAGTTATTTTGGTATCTTCCTGCTTCAGTTTCAGCAGTTTATCTAGGAATTTGTCCATTTCCTGCAGATTACCTGATTTGTTGGCACATGATTTTTCATAATATTCTCATAATTGTTTATATTTGTATTTATGTAGTGTTGATTATTATTTCTCCTCTCTCATTTGTGATTTTATTTCTTTGAGTCCTTTCTCTTTTCTTTTTGATGAGTCTGGCTAAAGGTTTATCAATTTTACTGATTTTTTCAAAGAACCAGCTCCTGGTTTCATTATTCTGTTCTACTTTAAGTTTCTATAACACTTATTTCTGCTTTAATCTTTATTATTTTCTTCCTTCTATTGACTTTAGGTTTTTCTTGTTGTTCTGTCTCTAGCTCCTTTAGATGGAAGGTTAGGTTGTTTATTTCAGATGTTTCTAGCCTCTTGAAATAGGCCTGCATTGTTATATATTTCCTTCTTATGACCACTTTTGCTGATTCCCAAAAGTTTTGGACCATTGTGTTTTCATTTTTATGTGTTTCCTTGTATATTTATATTTCTTCTTTAACTTTCTGGTTTACCCATTCATTTTTTAGTAGCATGCTGTTTAAACTCCATATATTTGTGGCCTTTCCATATTTTTTCTTTTGATTGACCTCAAGTTTCATAGTGTGTGGTCAGAAAATATGCATGGTATGCTCTCAGTCTTCTTGTACTTGTTGAGGCCTGACTTGTGACTTAGTATGTGATCTATTCTGGAGAATGTTCCATGTGCACCCTAAAAGACTTCCATTTGCATGATAAATGTTTCTCCATTCCCTCACTTTCAATCTGCAGATATCTTTAGGTTTAAAATGTGTCTCTTCTAGGCAGCGTATAGATAGGTCTTGGGCTGTTTTGTTTTGCCCATCTGACAACCTATGTCTTGTGGTTGAGGCATTTTGTCCATTTGCATTTTGTCCATTTACATTCAGATATGTATTTAGTGCCAGTTTTTACTTGTTTTGTCATTGTTTCTTGTTTTGTCATCTGTTCCTTTTTAATCTTTGCCACTTTTAGTCTTCCTTTCTGACTCAAAGAGTCCCCTTTTATATATCTTGCAGAGCTGGTTTTGTGGTCATAAACATTCTTAGTTTTTGTTTGTCTGGGAAACTCTTTATCCCTCCTTTCTATTCTGAATGATAGCCTTGTTGGTAGAATACTCTTGGCTGCAGATTTTTCCCATTTAGCATGTTGAATATGTCATGCCACTCCCTTCTAGCTTGCCAAATCTCTGTGGACAGATTTGCAGCTAGCCTTATAGGTCTTCCTTTGTAAGTTAGGGACTTCTTTTGTCTTACTGCTTTTAGGATTCCTTGTCACTATATTTTGCAAATTTACCTACAATATGTCTTGGTGTTAGCCTGCCATTGTTGATTTTGATGGGAATTCTCTACGTCTCCTGGATTTGAATGTTTGTTCCCTTCCCCAAGATTAGGGAAGCTTTCAGCTATTATTTCCTCAAATAAGCCTCCTGCCTCCTTTTCTCTTTCTTCTTTTTCAGGGACTCCTATAATATGAATGTTATTACATTTGATGGAGTCACTGAGTTCCCTAAATCTATTCTCATGATCCTATAGCTCTGCTTTTTCTCTTTTGTACAGCTTCATTATTTTCCATTATTCTGTCTTCTGTATCACTTATTTGTTCCTCTGCCTCTTCCATCCTTGTGGTCATTACATCCAGGTAGTTTTGAATCTCAGTTACTGCATTTTTAATTTCAGACTGGTTATTTTTTTACTCTTGAATCTCTGTAGTAATGGATTCCATGATCTCTTCCATGCCTTTCTCAAGCCCAGCAAGTATTCTTATGATACGTAAAGTATGCTTTAAATTCTCCATCAGGTGTATTACTTCTATCTGTTTCACTTAGATCTCTGGCCATGACCTTTGCTTGTTCTTTCTTTTGGGATGAATTCCTCTGTCTTGGCATTTTGTCTAGCTCTCTGTCTTCGTCTTCTGTGTGTTAGAAAAGTCTGTTATGTTTCTTGCTCTTGAGAGTAATGGCTTTATAAAGAAGAGATCATATAATGTCAAGGGTCTGGTGCTTCAGGGAGTGTCTCTGGTGTGTGCTGTGTGCATTTTGCTGCTGTGTTGGCTGCTTTATCCCTCAGGTCATTTGTCTGTGAGGTTCTCCTTGCCCGTAGTGGACAGTGTTTGGACCTCAGCCAGAGTGGGGTAAGTTTTAACTAGGTGTGCTCTGGTCCACTTGTTAAATGAGAACTGACGCTACTTCCATTAGAAAAGAAGACTTGCAGAACTCCGTAGTCAGTAGACATGCTGTGTGCAGAGGCTTCTGCTGGCCTTCTGGGGAAGAGGCCCACTGTACTGCTCCTTAGGCATACTTGCCAGAGAAAAGTGGTACTGGCAGAGCACATGGGGGGGTGGGACTTCCTATACGGAGGTTAGGCAGCCAGTGTTTGCCCTGTGCTACTTACTGAAGTTAGTTTATGCTGAGGGGTGGGGGAGCAAAATGGCACCAGCCAGTTCCTTTGTCCTATCAGAGAGAAGTCCATGCTTGCTGCTCTCAGGGAGGCCCTCCCAGAAGAGCAAATAATTTCCCCTTGTGTATCCCAGGTGTTTTCAGATCTCTGTTCTCATACTGTCTTCTCAGTGTCCGGGTTGCTTGCCTGCCTGAAACAGTGCAGTGTAGTTGGGGCTCTATCCCAGCCAAGACTACTGACTTAAAAAAAAAAAATTTTAATGTTTCATTTATTTCTGAGAGAGAGAGAGAGAGAGAGAGAAAGAGACAGAGAGAGAAAAAGAGAGAGAGAACAGGGGAGGGTCAGAGGGAGAGGGAGACACAGAATCTGAAATAGGTTCCAGGCTCCGAGCTGGCAGTCAGCACAGAGCCCGACGTGGGGCTCGAACCCACGAACCGTGAGATCATGACCTGATCATGACCTGAGTCAGACACTTAACCAACCGAGCCACCCAGGTGCCCCAAGACTACTGACTTTTAAAACGTCAAACTTCAGGGATGTGCTGTGGCAAGGGCCTGCACTGTTCTGGAGAAGGATCTCACTGCACTAGAACCAATGCAGATTTGACTGAGAAAGGGAGTCACGGCAGAATGCAGGAGCATGGGATTTGGAGCAAAGCAGGTTAGACAGGTAGTATCTGGGTTAGCTGCCCTCAGCAGGTTTCTCTGCACCTATGCTGAGGGCCAGGGAAGGGAAACGGTGCCTGCCTGGTCTTTTGTCCCCAGAGAGGCGATTCTGAGAATGCCACCTCTTACAAATGCACCCCAAGAAGAGAAGTCGTTCCCTATGCACCTTAGGCAATTCTCAGATCACTCCCTCTGCCCCAGGGTTGCTTGCATGCCTTCTCTCCAGGAGTAGAGCAGCACCCTCAGAGCCCTAGCCCAGTCTAGTCCACAGGTTTTAAAACTCCAGTCTCTAAGCCCCTTTGGTTGCAAGAACTCACAAAAACCAGTCCTTCCCCCAAGCCAAAGGCTTTGGGGATGTGTTCTTCTTGTGCGCATCCCTGCACGCTCCACTCTCTCTCACCTTTCTCTCTGACCAGGGCTCCCTCCATGATCCATTTCTACTAAACCATATCTCCACACTTCTTACCTTCCTCCTTCCTGCGTCTTCTCTCCCTCTAGTTGTGCAGGTTTTTCCTGTCAGTCCTCAGGTCAATTTCTTGGGTATTCAGAACGATTTGATACCTCTGTTCAAGGGACAAGGAAAGCCCAGGGTCCTCCTATTACAGTGCTATCTTAGCTTCCCCAAAATAGGACTTTAATTTTACTTTCCCTTAATCAAAAGTCCCCTTCTAAAAACCAAAGAGATCCTAGCAACCATTAACTATGTCTCATTCCCAACTCCCCCCCACCCCCTTTCAGGCTTCACATATCTAGGACATCTTTCTCAGACTATACTCAGATTTTACCTCTTAGAGAAAGCCTCTTTACCATCACATATCTGTCTTCCTCACTAAACTTTGAAAGTGACATGGCTAGGTTCTATTCATTGCAGTATCTGGCACATAGTATCTGACACATAGTATATGTTCAACAAACATTGGTTAGATTAAAACCTAGGGAATTTGGAGATTTCAGGTTGGTGAAAATGTGGAGATTTGGGAAGAGTGGTATATTCAGAGAACACAGCAGCCCTGCACTCTTTCCCATATATCTTGCCCTGTGCCTCTCTTCTATCGGGATATTCCTGAGCTACAGACCCTTTTACAATGTACTACTGATCTAAATCAAACATTAAAGAATACATGGAGGGATGCCTGGGTGGCTCAGTCAGTTAAGTGTCCAACTTCAGCTCAGGTCATGATCTCATGGTTGATGGGGTCGAGCCCTGCATTGCACTCTGCTAACAGCTCAGAGTCTGGAGCGTGCTTTGGATTCTGTGTCTCCCTCTTTCTCTGCCCCTCCCCTGCCTGTGTGCGCTCTCTCTCTCTCTCTCTCTCTCTCTCTCAAAAATAAACATTAAAAATTTTTTAATAAAAAATTAAAAAGAGAATATATGGATCAAATATTTTCTTAAGAATGAGTGAAGACAACAACATGAGACAACAAGAAAAAAAAGCTGGTGGAGCTAAGTATATAAATTAAGATAAAAGATAATGTTATTTCTGAACACATTTTGACTACCTAAATAAAAGTGACACTGTAAAAAGCAATAACCTGGGGAAGAGGCTTGTGGAAAGTACAATTACAAAAGAAATCCACACGGTGACTGAAGGAAAAATGAGAGAAATGAATGGTAGACCATGGAATACTTACAGACTGATGATTAGAGTACATTTGAGAAAGCATACCAAATGAAATGCTAAAGATAATATCAAATATAAAAGAAAATGTTACTGAAATGAAGACAGGGCAGATGGGTGGTCTCATTGTCCTCCAAGAAAATGGAATTCACAACTACAACAATATATATCATGAGGTGGTCAATTAAACTTCATGGTAAAAATGCAAAATTTTATACTTTAAGAAATGTTATAGTTTATTTACAAGGATAAAAATAAACGACCTCTGAATTACTTATAGTTAATAAAACAACCTAAGAGAAAATAGGTATCTAGAACATTTTAAAGGGAAAAACAAAATAAAACATAGGAAATTTGCACCAAAGGCTTCTCTGAAGATAATGCAAACAGATAAACTATGTATTGAGGGTTTTCAAGTAGCTGTCAAGAAAAGTATCCAAAACTTGGAAATAAGGCAAAAAAGGTGAGTAGCACATCCTTTCTGTATCATGTGGGGATAAAGCCCACCCAAGTACTGACGAGGACAGGTTGCCAACCAATTGTTAAGGTCTGGATAGTAAATATGTTAGACTTTTCAGCCTTACTACTCTTAAGTACTCAGGTCTTCCATTGTAGCACAAAAGCAGCCATAGGCAGTAAGGAATGAGCTTGGCTGAGTTCCAATAAAATTTTTTTAATAAAACACATGCACTGGGGCACTTAGGGGGCTCAGTGATTAAGTGTCCGACTTCAGCTCAGGTAATGATCTCACGGTTCATGGGTTTGAGCTCCCTGTCGTGTCGGGCTCTGACCTGACAGCTCAGAGCCTGGAGCCTGCTTCAAATTCTGTGTCTCCCTCTCTCTCTGCCCCTCCCCTTCCTCCTGCACACTCTCCGTCTCTGTCTCTCAAAAATAAACAAAACAAAACACATGGGCTAAATTTGGCCAGAGGATCATAGTAATGTACACTTTATCTCATTATTTACTATTGACTAAAGGTACCGGAATTAGGCCATTACTTATGCTAAACAAGAAACATGACCAAAATGGAGTCATTTAGGTTAAGTCCCACCAAGCATTACAAGCTAACCTAATTGCAGTTTGAGCCTCTCACAAGAGTGGAATTTTAAACCAATTAGTCTGGAAATTTCTGATCAGCACTAAGGAGGTCATCTTCATGATAAGACCACCTGAAACAATTTTTTCTTTTCTCTCCTTAATAGCTTCCTTGTCCCACCCTCTTTCCTCTAAAAACTTTCCATTTTGTGCAATTCCTCAAAGCATCTACTTGCTAGATGGGATGCTGCTCATCTGTGAATTGTTGAGTAAAGCCAAATAGTTCTTCAAATTTAGTCAACTGAATATCTGTTCTTTAACACTTATTAACCTTAAGATGTTTGTCTACAAGAGATGCAAATAACTTCTAGCAGTAGAACAGATAGTTACAAAGATTTATGGCCAGTTGGGTATTTTATATCTCATACATCTTATTCTATAAATGTCTTTGCTTCTCAGATGCTCTTTGAATTGGTCATAACCTCTTGGCTGGTTCCTTCATTAATCAATGCATTAAGTGAACTCTTGAAATGGGCTCATTTTATATTTGCTGGACAGTCATGACTTTACCTTTTTGAAAATTATACTCTAACATGTAAGGGGACAAACAGTCACAGTTCTTTTCTGCTATAACAGGGAAAGGGCCATTGGTTGTACACGTTGCCTTTCTACAAGTTTTGAAAAGGCTGGTTAACACTAGAAAATAGAGATGTAAAAACTGGATCTAACTTGCCAGTTTCAAATCTTGGTGGTCAGGTAGCTTTAATAGCCAAAACAGGTATCTTAGGAAACCTCTTCATACACGACAATTAGGTGAGGTTCATTTTAACAATAGTTCGGGCACCTGGGTGGCTCAGTCAGGGAGTGTCTGACTCTTGATTTAGGCTCGGGTCATGATCTCACGATCGTGAGTTCTAGCCCAGCGTAGGGCTCTGTTCTGACAGAGGAGCCTGCTTGAGATTCTCTCTCTCTGCCCCTCCCCTACTCATGCTCTCTTTCTCTCTCTCAAAATAAATAAATAAACTTAAAAAAATAGTTTAAGTAAATCCATATTTCAAATAGTGTTGATAATTTTGAATTGTTGACCAACTTCTTGTAAAATATGCTATAGTCTTGTTTTTTTTTCTTGTCATGTAGCTGACAAAGATCTACTAAAGAGCATTTGTCAGTGCTTCCGTGAAGTTCTAGATAAGGGTACAAGCATTATTAGTTATTTTTTAAACCAACAATTTCTCGAGTAGGAGTATTTTTTTATAATGAATTTTTTTTTTATGTTTTATTTATTTCTGAGGGAGAGAGACAGAGAGAGAGAGAGAGAGAGAGACAACGTGAGCAGGGGAGGGTCAGAGAGTGAGGGAGATACAGAATCTGAAACAGGCTCCAGGCTCTGAGCTAGCTGTCAGCGCAGAGCCCAACACGGGGCTTGAACCCACAAGCCATGAGATCATGACCTGAGCCAAAGTTGGTCGCTTAACCGACTGAGCCACCCAGGCGCCCTAGTAGGAGTCTTTTAAAGCTACTTGTCCAGGTATAAGGACAAATTTAATTGAAACTAAAAATTATCTGCCCTTTAATCAGGCACTCACAATCTGTAATATATTACTACACACTGAAGGGGTTCAGAGAAGCAAGTTACCACTATGTGAAGCTTCTATTCTTCCCCAAGAAGGTGACATGTGACATAAGTTCAGGGTGAGAAACCCAGTGTAAAATAGTATGTTAAATATCACTACTAAGTTTAAATTCTTGCTTGCTTTTTTGATAAAAATAAAATGAAGCAGAAATTCTGTTTTTTTTTAATGTTTTATTTCTGAGAGAGAAAGAGAGAGAGAGAGAGAGAGAGACAGCATGAGCAGGGGAGGGTCAGAGAGAGAGAGACACACAGAATCTGAAGCAGCTCCAGGCACTGAGCTGTCAGCACAGAGCCCGACGTGGGGCTCAAACCCCCGAACCGTGAGATCATGACCTGAGCCGAAGTCGGACGCTCAACTGACTGAGCCACCCAGGCGCCCCGGAAATTCTGTTTTTCAATTCCCGCATCCCATTGGTTTTTCTTGTACTCTCCTTGGGTACACATAGCCCTGTAGAGTCTGAAAAAAGGATGTCATTACTTTGCAAATCTGGGGTAGGCAGTCACTAAGTGGGTACCACCACTTGGTGGCAGTGGTGTCCCACAACTGTGCGATCGGTTTTGCAGGGATAAACCTTTGAAAAGATTAAGTATAAATAGTTAATAGCAAACAATGACAATGTGCATTCAGCCCTACACAGGCCCTTCCTCGGGACTGCTGACGATGCTGAAGTTTCCCCGGGCCCTGGGCTTCTGGAAAGCAGTGATGGTAAAGAATACCTCCCTCAACATTTTGCTTTCCTGAAATCTCCCCCATTCCTTTGTGTTCTAGCAAAGCGCTTACTCAAAGAGTCACCCTTACCCACTTGACTTAGATAGAACTCACTGTCCACCCTTTCTTATAACCCCCTGAATTGTCACAGATGATTTCTCTTTTACCTGTAACCAGGTCAAATGCAGATCTTTCCCCCCCTTTTCAGAACCCGATGACCAGAGCAGACACAGATCCTCCAACTTCCCATTCTTTGTTATAATTGATAAGCTAAGATTAGAACTATTTGTTCTCCCTGAATCTAGCTAACTAGAGAAAAATATTTCCTACTCAGCTACCTGAGACTTCTGCTTACAAAACAACCCCAACTCTAAGTCATCACACTCATTGTCTGCTCACCTCTCCCTATATAAATCTAAGGCAATCCCCTCTCCAGAGCCACCCTGATAGCATGAATAAAACCAATCTCCTTACTTGTCTGGTTTTGTTTTGACACATCCACCAATTCGTCCTTAAAAAAGCTTTACCCTCACCAAACCTAAGCCAATTACTACTTACACTCTGTACAATGTCTCCTAGATAAATCTTCTCCCAAAAGGGATATCTCTTCATTTTTAATACTGAGATAGGGAAACTGAAGGGACCTAAACTTAGAAAGGCTCTATTTCTGCTGTTTCTCTGCTAAATCCCATTTATTCATGCTCTAGATTTTGCGTATCAGTAAACCAAAGAAGATCTGTTCCCATTCTAGAGGGGAAAGCAAGAAAGTTAATCATTCTCTGAGTTTTGTCTTAGGGCCCCAAACACCTGATAACATCTCAAAAGACCTGGATCCCAAACATGTTCCAGGAGATTAACTTCAAACAAACTTTGGCTGACACTGGCATCGATGTCCTCTGCCTTCGGTGATTTATGGAATAACACCTATTGTTCACCTGACACTCACCTGTGATTGCACCCCATCCTAGATTCCTGAAGGAATACACACCCTGGAACTCTTTCCAATATAAATCCTTCATTCCAAGCAATGGGGAGATTCACTTCTCCTTCTCCAAGTCTCCCAGAGCCTCCATCTGCTATAGTCTATCACTTACACTATTCAGTAAACTCTTTTCTCACTTCCTCCTGGCTTGCATTTGGTTTCTATCCTGCACAAAGCCAAGGACCCTCTTGGCTGTCCTGTGGGATGCACTCCGGGTCTTTGGACCTGGTCTGCCTACATCAATACCCAAACTTCATAAAACCTATGTATCTCTCAATATAGCATTTCCAGGCAACATTTATATAGAAAAATCTATTTGCATCTTAAACATAATACAATATTTTTAACAAAATGAAATAGAAAAATGTCTTTCATTCTAAATACTATTGATGTTTCTTCAGTTGTGGGTCCCATTATGTGCTCCTCCCCCCTCCCAAAATATTGCAATTCTAACCCCTGGTACTTGAATATGACCTTATTTGGAAATAGGGTCTTTGCATATTTAATTAAAATGTAAGTTTAGGGGTACCTGGGTGGTTTAGTCAGTTAAGCAACCAACTCTTGGTTTCAGCTCAGATCATAATCTCATGGTTTGTGGGTTTCAGTCTCATACTGGGCTCTGCGCTGGTGGTGTGGAGCCTGCTTGGGATTCTCTCTCTCTCTCTCTCTCTCTCTCTCCCTCTCTCCCCCCACCTCCCTCCCTCCTTCCCTCCCCCTAACTGCCCTCGCTCTCTCTCTCAAAAAAAATTTTTTTTTAAGTTAAAATGATGTCATACTAAAGTAGTATGGGTCCATGATCTAATATGACTGGTTTCCTTTTAAGAAGAAAAGACACAGGGACAGACATGCACAGGGAGAATACAGTGTGACCTTGTAAGCAGTGATTGCGATGATGCACCTGCAAGTCAAGGAACATCAAGGGTTACTGGCAACACCAGAAGCCAAGAGAAAGGCATGAAACTGATTCTTTCTTAGAGCCTTCACAAAGAACCTGGCTGTTAATCCCTTTGATTTGGGGCTTCTGGCTTCTAGATTAGTGGAAGAATAAACTTCTGGGGTTTTCTTCCAATTTATGGTGCTTTGTTATGGCAGCCCTAGGAAACTAATAGAGATCCTATTCACATTTTTGAAAATTGTGGAAGTGAATGTCTTATAAAGGGGTGCGGTGCAGGACCATGGGTAGTATGATAGCAAAAATTGCACCGGAGGAAAGTTAAACCGGTGCAGGAGACTTTATCCAAGGCTACTGCAACAGGAGAGAGGCCAGCAACAAGTCTGACCTCACCTCTGCAGCAGCGAAGTGGGCAGGGCTGTTTCAGGGCTGGGGTGAGCTAGTGGAAAAGTACTGCAGGATGTTAGGGGGACATCACAGACCGTCTGTGTTTGCTAATGGGCTTCATCCAAAGAAAAAACAAATTTCTCTTATCTTTATGACAAGAGATAGTTTTGTGACTTGGAGTGAAGAACTGTGGAGTTGGCTCCTATCCTGCTATGGAAGCTGAGAGAAAGGGATGCTATAGCCCGTGCTGATTAAATTTCAAAGAGATGGTTCCCAGGTTCTTGAGACTTTCCTGGGTCGTAAAACTGACCAGAAGCTTTTAATAGATTTATACCTCAGAGGGGCAGAGAAAGAATTTACAAGTTTTCTAAAGTAAATATTCTAAGAAAAGGGATGTGAGGGGCCTAGAGTCAAAAAGAAGCCTGTTTAAATGAAGTCAAGCTACAGAGAACATTAAACCATCTTGGGCAGTGGCCTTTGACTGTACAAAATCTGCTGCTTGTTATTGATTATATCAATTATTTGGTGAAAAAGAAATAAGATCTTAAGCAGTTCACACCTAACAAGACGGTTTGGATTTGTAAACATTATGTATAAGTATATTACCACACTTCAGTTGCCTGTTTAAAAACTTGGGTGAGGGCTTGGGGTTGACATAACATGTTTTCCTGCTTAAAATACATGAGACATTGGCTCCAGACTAGCATTTACATACAGAACACCTGGTTTTCGGTAACATTACTGATGGACAGAAGATGACTACATTTCCACATTATTTAATTTTTTTGAGAAATTTTTGAATCATAGATCCAAATTTCTTTGAAAGCACCACCTGTCTGACAGTGACTCAGTACATACCCACCACATTCTAAATCCTAGAACAAGGCCGTGTTTAATGAGCTTTCTCCCTGCATCCCCCACTCCTACCCTCACTCTCAACAAGATCCAGGACAGATGGGCCATCAGCTCAAAGACCAACAGCAGGACAGGCCCACTGGCACATTGCCTAGAAAGCTTGGGAGGGAATAACAAACATCTGTTCTAAAATCCACAACACAGATGCAAGGAGGAGACAGCTGCTAGCCATATTCCTCTTTCCCAAGACAATACTTTTAAATTGCTGTTGGAAGCTAAGAATTAAAAAACAAAAACGTAAACAAGAGAATAGAAAATAACAATGCATTAGGTGGTGTAAGGCTAAGTATATAAGTAGATACATATGTATGTATATGTGTCCTGCCTAAGAATATAAGGTGCATTCTTTTGAGAACTGTACTAGGAAGTTCCCTTCTAGTTACTTGAAGGGAAGGGAAACAGAGTCAGTTAATACTAAATGTCGTAGACATCCATAGGACAGGATTTGAGATCTGGTCCCACTCTTTCAATTCACCTACCAACTGATAGTGGTAGTCCAAATCGGTTAAGGAATTTTCAGCTGTCCCGAGTTTGGCATCTGAAACCCAAAACTCATTGCATTACCACTGTCCTCTGGTTTCTCTAGCCTCCTGGCAAGCAGCCTCTTACATGAGCTTCTGGTAGGCCAGTAAGGAATAAACTAGGCAGATAAAAAAATTTTTTAATCACATCAATCTTATTTCTGTAAATAAATAAAGACAAAAATAATCTCAAAGGATTAAAAGAGAACATCTTACGTCGAGTGCCATCATTTTTATAAATGAGACATAGTTGATGCCATTGACATGAAGTGATGTACTTGAGATCACATAGAACATGGTGATTGAGAACCTTGGTCTTCAAATTTCCCAACCAGGGTTCTCCCTGCGGACTCCATGCCAGCTGATGGAGAGGGGTGTGCACAGCACTCGGATGTGGATAAATTTTCATCAGATTTATTTAAGAGCCTGCCACACTGAATGGTCTGGAACACAGCAAGCCGTGGTGAATGGAGCTGGCATTCCTCTCCATTCTTCCTCAGTTTACCTGGAGTCAAAATGCCTTGAGGGAGGACCCTGAATCTGCTAATCTGAGTTGGATGCCACAATCATGCAGCAGTTCCTTAAGTGGTAATAGAGGATGGGACAACCAGAAGTCTTGTGAGCGGTGAGTTTCTGTATCTGTGGCTTACTGATGACTAATGGAAATTTTATCTACAATTTATTAAAACCAAAACTACCAGAGAGAAAACCAAACTACAAGTGGTTGGAAACTTAAAATTTTTCTAAATGCATAAATAAAAACTTCTAGTCATACCCATTAAGGCAGAACTGAAAAAAAGAATTTTCTTACCCTGACTTCCAAGACAAAATTCTGCAAGGTGAAAGGCCTAGGGAAAATCTGGGAAAGTTTCTACCATTTTTCACTGTTCAGTAGATGTAATCTTAATTCATTACATTATTATTTTTTTTAATTGTGAAAGGATTTCCACCATCTAGTTAATGCATCCATCCTTATGTATATATTTTTAGTGAGAGCATTTAAATGCTACTCCTCCAGCAAATTGCAGTTATATAACACAGTGTCACCATGTTTTACATTAGATTCTCAGACCTTATTCTCCTTATAGCTGAAAGTTTGTACCTTTTACCAGCCTCTTTCTTTCTCCTACTCCTCAGCCCCTGACAACCACTTTTCTACTCTTTTCCCAGGAGTTTGACCTTTTTTTTAAGATTCCATGTATAAGTGATATCATGTAGGGCACCTGGGTGGTTTATTTGGTTAAGCATCTGACTTCAGCTCAGGTCATGATCTCACAGTCCATGAATCTGAGTCCCCCATTGGGCTCTGCACTGACAGCTCAGAGCCTGGAGCCTATTTCAGATTCTGTATGTGTGTCTCTCTCTGCCCCTCCCCTCCTTGGGCTCTGTCTCCCTCTCTCTCTCAAAAATAAACAAAACAAAATAGAAGTGATACCACGCAGTATTTGTCTTTATCTGGTTTATTTCACTTAGCATAATACCCTCAAGGTCCATTCATGTTGTCACTAACATTAGGATTACCTCTTTCTCATGGCTGAATAATATTCCATCATATGTACATACCATCTTCTTTATCATTCATCTGCTGATTGACACTTAGGTTGTTCCATATTTTGGCTATTGTGAACAGTGCTGTAATAAACATGGGAGTATAGATATCTCTTCAATATTCTGTTTTCATTTCCTTTGAATATATACTGAGAAATGGGTTTGTTGGACCATACAGTAGTTCTATTTCTAATTTTTGGGAGAAGCTCCATACTGTTTCCCATAGTGGCTCTACCAATTTACATTCCCATCCACAGAGCACCAATGTTCCCTTTTCTCCACATCCTGTCACCTCTTGTCTTCTTTCTAAAAGCTGTTATAACAAGCATGAGGTGATATCATTGCGATTTTGATTTGCATTTCCCTAATGATTAGTATGTTGAGCACCTTTTCAAGTACATGTTGGTCATTTGGGTGTATTCTCAGGAAAAATATCTATCCAGACCGTCCGCCTATTTTGACTGGATTAACAAATACATAATTTTATAAGATAATAAATAAATCTTAACTCATTTTTAAAAGCAAATTTTGAGAAAGAGAGAGCAAGTGGGGGAGAGGGGCAGAGGGAATGACAGAATCTTAAGCAGGTGCCATGCTCAGTGCAAAGCCCGGATGCAGGGCTCGATCTCACAACCCTGGGATCATGACCTGAGCTGAAATCAAGAGTCAGATGCTCAACTGCCTGAGTCACCCAGCCATCCTAATCTTAACAAATTTTTAAAAAGCTGTACATGTAATTTCCAACACTCCTTTTTTTGACCCAAATCAAAGTTTTTCTAAACTACTCTTTACAATGACTGCACAGAGTTCAGATTCCAATATTTATGGCCAACCCAATGTAAAGTTGGCAGGTGGCTCCTGTCAAAATCCAGAAAGTGTGAAAAATAAAATCAGTAATTTGTATTTACTAAGAGTTTATTGTACATAGAACAGTTTGCAAACTGGGAGTCTTCAAACCAACAGTGACTTGAAGCCTAGAGGCATGTTATAGGCAGCTTATATACTAAACACATGGGAACTATTTCATCTTTGTAATGATTGGTTGCAGCAGTGGGATTTTTCCAAACAACAGGGAATTGGTTAAAAGTGATCTTCTTATGCCATTTTTGGAAAACAATTTCAGAGGAATTTATAAGAAACAATTCAAGTTGTTTTTCTTATGTTGCAGAATCATTTATATTAGATTTTGCTTACATGGTTTAATGTGTTCTGTCTATTCAGGGAATTTTCAATCTGATCTCCACTTTGTATTTATTTTAACCCATCTAAAAAGTGTTCACTTGAGATATTAACATAAGTTTTTCCCTTACACAGCAAGCAATTAAGGTAAGCTACAGAGCACCTGCCAACCAGAAGCATAAACAGATTTTAAAATTAAAAGTTAATTTGAGCCATAGGATGCCAAAGCAGAAATCATCTCATAGAGTATCACATCCAACCTTCATTTAAGGATGAAACTTTCAGTTAATGAAAGAGCCTAAATGAGAACTCAGTTTGCCTCGTTACACCGTAGTCATTGGTCACCAAACATTACTAAGCACCAACTCTGTGTCAGACACTAGTAGGTTCTGGGTAGACAAAAGGAACAAGACAGATAAGGTCCCAGTCCTTGCCAAACTTATAGAGCAGTGGGAAAACAAACCACAAAAAATGAACAAGGAAATTGGTCCTAACAAATTCCATTAAATGCTATAAAAGAAAATAACAAGGTACTTTGAGCGAGAATGAAAGGACTGCCTAAAACAGGTGTGGTGGTTAAGAAAGGTTTCTTAGAGGGGCGCCTGGGTGGCTTAGTCGGTTAAGCGTCCGACTTTCACTTAGGTCATGATCTCGCGGTTCATGGGTTCGAGCCCCACGTCAGGCTCTGTGCTGACTGCCAGCTCAGAGCCCGGAGCCTGTTTCAGTCTGTGACTCCCTCTCTCTCTGACCCTCCCCTGCTCACGCTGTCTGTCTCTCTCTCTCTCTCTCCTAGAAATAAATAAAAATATTTTTTAAAAAATTTAAAAAAGGTTTCTTAGAAGAGAGGACATTTAAGTAGAAAACTAAATGAGAAAGCCTGCTATGGTTGGTTGAAGGAGAAGCTTCAGGAAGAGGAAAGAACATGTAAAATCTCAGGATAGGAAAGACTTGTGTATCCCAAGACTAGAGAGAGGCCTGGATATTTGCAATTTAGTGAGTAACGGGTATAGTTTGCTTTGTCGTTAGCTTCAACCCTCTCTCCTAAAAGGAAAGTGTATTGCACCCTGGTAAATAAAACAGATGAAGGCACAACTTCTTGGGCCGAAAAGGTGACTAAAACACCACCTACATGAATGTCTTAGCATGTGAAGTACTCAGAACTATGCCTGGCTCCTAGTAAATGCTCAACAAATGTTGGCTTTTTTTTTTTTTCTTTTTAAGTGTTTATTTTTGACAGGTGGGGGAGAAGGGCAGAGACAGAGGGAGACACAGAGTCTGAAGCAGCCTCCATGCTCTGAGCTGTAAGCACAGAGCCTGATGCGGGCTTGAACTCATAAACTGTGAGATCATGACCTGAGCTAAAAAGTCAGACGCTTAGCCAGCTGAGCCACTGAGGCACCCCTAATGTTGGCTTTTTTTTTTTTTAAAGGCAAGGATAGAAAGTTTTATTCCTCCTTTTCCAACCTGGAAGTTTGGAAAAGGAACGCCTAGGGTTCCAAGGAACAGAGTTTGATAATCATTACACTGCAGCTGCTGCATCACAGAGGAATGTGAATTTCTGAAACCATGTTGTTTATAAAATCAACCTAATACAAAGAGCTTTTCTGGACACTTGATTAGTGAGGAATTCTGATTAAAAGTTACACCCAGGTCTTGATTTATGGAGAATCTTTTACAAAACATGATACTACGAAATAAACAATGTAAAGAGTTTCAGATAAGGCACAATTGACCAAATAAACGGAGAAGCAAAAGAAGTCATCAAGAAAAGAGAGATGGCAAAATGTGATCTGGTCCAGTGCTTCCCAAACAATCATACATAAGGATCATGTGAAAACCTTGTTCAAACAACCCCTGGGCTTCTGATCTGGCAGTTTCAAGGCGGGTTTTGAGAATTTAGATTTCTAACAAGTTCCTAGAGGATGCCGGTGCTACTATCTTGGCGACTGCACTTTCAGAACCCCTCTAGATCTTGGAAATCAGGAAAAAATTAAGTGGAACCAGACTGAGAGGGGGCAGGTCATGCCCAAGTATGCAGTTCTTTTAGGCAGAAAGAGTCATCTCTAATAGTTAGAGGTGGGTGAGGTTTAGCCACTCACCGGCACCTTCCCCACCAGGTTGCAGTGAAAGCAAGCCTGAAGCACATTCATCTGCAAATAGATACAAAACAATTGAGAAACCCTGTGGCTTTCAACGAAGACCTGCTATCTGTCCCTTAAGGTTCTTGGAATACATCTGGCCTAACAAGTTCAGGCAGTTAATCAGGTTGAGTGTCCTTAGAGACTCCAAACCCTCTGAACCCACGGCAGGATGCAAGATGTTTAGGGATCAAGACCTGGATGCCACCCTTAAGGCTATAGGCCTCAAGGACTCTGGATTCTTTGACAAGTTCATGCATTGCTAAAATCTTTCCGCCAATCCACCCTTCTTGAACGATCACAAATTTCATCCATAAACACCCATTTCTAATATTCATTTTGATAATTGTTAAGCTTCTGAGGTTTCAGAAATAAAGATAACTTAAGCTTTGTGGTGGCTACTTCTAGACTATGGTCTTTCTAATTAATCAGCCCCCTTGTTATACCACCGGACTATCCTACAGAACACCTACTTGATAGCACACTGTTTATGCTAATATTTTTTAAAATATTTTTATTTATTTCTAGGAGAGAGAGAGAGACGGCGTGAACAGGGGAGGGTCAGAGAGAGAGGGAGACACAGACTCTGAAACAGGCTCCAGGCTCTGAGCTGGCAGCCAGCACAGAGCCTGACGCGGGGCTCGAACCCACGAACCGCGAGATCATGACCTAAGCGAAAGTCGGACGCTTAACCGACTAAGCCACCCAGGCGCCCCTATGCTAATATTTTTAAAGGACAATTACTTTGCAAAAGTCACAAGCTACAGTAAAATTGCAAAAGTGAAAAATGATTTCTGATAAAATTGAGGAGAGACAGAACATTCATAGATTTACTAGAAGGTGGAGTTTACTCTGATTTGGGTTGGCATATTGTTGTGGCTTAATAATGACCTGGAGAAGGGGCATCTGAGTGACTCAGTCAGTTAAGCATCTAACTTTGGCTCAGATAATGATCTCGCAGTTCACAGGTTCGACCCCTGCATTGGGCTCTGTGTTGACAGCTTGGAGCCTAGAGATTGCTTCAGATTCTGTGTCTCCCTCTCTCTCTGCCATTCCCCGTTCGCACTCTGTCTCTTTCTCTCTCAAAATTAATAAACATTAAAAGAGAGAGAGAGAGAACGACCTGGGGAACAGGATCTCTTGAAATTCTTTTAAGTTTATGCTGCAATCATGTCTGCTCCTATTCTTCCCTCCTTTCTCATCCTCCGGCTCCTCCCTTGTAAGACATCTTCTTTTAATAACTTGTGATGTATTTGTTTGTGCTATTTTGGGTGCTTTATCCTGAGCCAGATAGAGTGAAGAGCCAGTTAGGCAAAACCCCAGAACACAAATGGGTGAGTAGGGAGGATCATCATATAATTTATCTTCCAAATGGTGAAATTTTGGATCAAAAGGAAGTGCCGAAAGTAATCCTAATCCTAGAATTTTTCATATATTTGTTTATTGACCAAAAAATTGGTTTTATTATTTTGGTGGATCTATAAAATAATTTAATTGCAAAACTATTTAAAAAATAGTGGCCTAAGAAAATAAAAGCAAGATATATTTGCATATATTAAAGCAAAATTTAAAACTTTTATGTTGATTATATAAGTATTAAAAAACAATATAGAAAAATAATTATTTTAGATACATATTCACATACCTTAACTAGTTTCTTTTTTTTTTTTACCTTTATTGAGCTATAATTGACAAATAAAATTTATATTTAAAGGGTCCATACGCTTTGTGAAATGATTACCACAATAAGGTTATTTAACACTTCCATTACTTCAGATAATTACAATATGATGTCAAATACATAAATTGTGGGTTAGGGAAAGTGAGATTAAAAATATAGTGCTTTTAGAGTGTGTTCAAACTCAAGCAACCATCAACTTAAAATAGACTGCTATTTGAATAGGGTATTACATATGAACCTCATGGTAACCACAAACCAGAAAACTATAACAGATACACAAAAAATAAAGAGAAAGGAATGTAAGCATAACACTAAAGAAAGTCATCAATCATAAGGGAAGAGTGTGAGAGAAGAAGAAAACAAGAGAGAACAATAAAACAAAATTGGTTAACAAAATGGCAATAAGTACATACCTATCAAGAATTCCCTTAAATGTAAATGGATTGAAGGCTTAACTCAAAAGACATAGGATAACTGAATGGATAATAAAACAAGCGCATCTATATGCTGCCTACCAGTGGCTAACTTCATACCTAAAGACATATAGACTGCAAGTGAAGGGATAGAAAAATATATTCTATGCAAACGGAAACAGAAATAAAGCTGGGGTAGCAATATTTACATCAGACAAAATACTTTAAAGCAAAGACTGTAATGAGCAAAAATGAAGGATATTACCTAATGATAAAAGGACCAATCAAACAAGAGGATATAATAATTGCATATATTAATGCAACCAACAAAGCAGCACCTAAGTATATAAAGCAAATATGAAAAGACATAGAAGGAGAAACTGACAATAATACAATAAAAATAGGGAACTTTAACACCCCATTTACATCAGTGGATAGATCACCCAGGCAGAAAATCAATAGAAAACACATGCTTTGAATGACACATTAGACCAGATGGACTTAACAGATACATACAGAATAATCCATCCAAAAACAGATTACCCACTCTTTTCAAATGTACATGGGGCATTCTCCAGAAAAGATTAAGCCACAAAACACATCTCAATAAATTTAAGAAGAATGAAATAATATCAAGCATCTTTTCTGATCACAACAATATGAAACTAGAAATTAATTACAAGGATAAAACAAAAACACACAGAGGCTAAACAACATGCTACTAAACAACCAATGGGTCGAGAAAAAAAAAAAAGCAAAGACTAAACCAAAAATACTTTGAGACAAATGGAAATGGAAACACAATGTCCCAAAATTTAGGGGACACAGCAAAATTTGTTCTAAAAATGAAATTCATTCTAACATAGGCTTGCCTCAAAAAATAAGAAAAATCTCAAACCAAAGATTTGAGATTTTATACCTAAATGAACTTTACACTTAAATGAACAAGAAAAAAAATAAAACAAGTAAAGCTCAAAATTAGTAAAAGGAAGCAAATAATAAAGACCAGAGTGGAAATAAGTGAAATAGACAAAGAAAGACAAATATCCTATGATTTCACTTTTATGTGGAATCTAAAAAACAAAACAAACAAAATAAATAAAACAGAAACAGACTTATAAACACAGAGAACAAAATGGTGGTTGCCAGAGGCAAGGAGAATGAAGATGAGCAAAGTAGGTGAAGGGGATTAACAGATACAAACTGTCATTCTAATTTTTTTTCTTTTTAGAGAGAGAGTGTGTGGGCACTCAATCAGGAGAGGGGCACAGAGAAGGAGAGAGAGAGAGAGAGAGAGAGAGAGAGAGAATCTCAAGGCAGGCTCCATACTCAGTGAGGAGGCTGTTGCAGATTTGATCTCATGACCCCAGGATCATGACTTGACCTAAAATCAAGAGTTAGACACTCAACCAACTGAGCCAGCCAGATGCTCCCATACTTCCATTATAAAATAAGTCACAAAAATGTAAAGTATAGCACAGGAAATATCGTCAATAATATTGTAATAACTTTGTAGAGCAGAAAACAAATTATTTTCAGAAGTCAAGTTATTTTACCTCAGAATCATAGAATTTCAAAATTAAATTCATTTCAGCCCTGTTAAAACTGTTTAGCTCTTCCTTTGCTTTACAAGAATAAATTTCAGTATTTTCCTATTTTCAAATTTTGTATTCAATAATTACAAGTTGCTAAAACCTTTAGTAGCTGGATTTTTAGGGGCACTTCATTGCTTAAATACTTTGATTAAAGGTTTCTATCTCATTTTATACCCGATGCTCCTGAACAGGACTTCCAAACCAAAAAGCTCACTGTCATTATAGGACACTTGGGTTTACTTAGAAAGTAGCTCTCTTTGAAGGGCACCTGGGTGGCTCAGTCGGTTAAGGGTTTGATATCAGCTCAGGTCATGATCTTGTGGTTCATGAGTTCGAGCCCCACATCAGGCTCTGTGCTGACTTCTCAGAGTCTGGAGCCTGTTTTGGATTCTGTGTCTCCCTCTTTCCCTTTCTCTTTCTGCCCCTTTCTGACTCATGCTCTGTCTCTCTCAAAAAATGAATGAACATTTTTTAAAAAGTAGTTCTCTTTGAGTCTCAGATATTTAAAAAATTTAACAATAGCTTTTATTTAAATTCAGATTAGCTTCACCAAAACTTGGTACTTTAACTAATCTGTATATATTTTTAAAATTATAAATATTTATAATTATATCTTTTATTTACATTAGTTGATTAGCATTATAATTTTTAAAACAATTATGAATTATGCATGTATCTCAATCAATCCCAAGGATATTTCTGGATTCATGGGCTTAATTTATCTTTTATTTTACTTCCTATTTTTAAATTTTATTTTTTATTTATTTTTATTTCATTTTTAATTTATTTTATTAAAAAAATTTTTTTAATGTTTTATTTATTTCTGAGAGAGAGAGAGAGAGAGAGAGAGACAGCGCGAGCAGGGGAGGGTCAGAGAGAGATACAGAATCTGAAACAGGCTCCAGGCTCTGAGCTAGCTGTCAGCACAGAGCCTGATGCGGGGCTTGAACCCATGAACCGTGAGATCATGACCTGAGCCGAAGTCGGTCGCTTAATTGACTGAGCCACCCAGGCGCCCCTTTAATTTATTTTTTTAATATAATTTAGTGTCAAGTTGGCTAACATACAGTGTATACAGTGTGCTCTTGGTTTTCGGGGTAGATTCCTGTGATTCATCGCTTACATACAACACCCAGTGCTTGCTCATCCCAACAAGTGCCCTCCTCAAAGCCCATCACCCATTTCCTGCACTGTCCACCCCCCATCAACCTTCAGTTTGTTCTCTGTGTTTAAGAGTCTCTTATGGTTTGCCTTCCTCCCTCTCTGTTTGTAACTACATGGGTTTCTTAAATAAGAGCATTGTTTTTGCATACAGTTGTACTCCTTAAAATTTTATATTTCTTTTTTTTAATGTTTATTTTTTTTGAGAGAGAGAGAGGGAGACACAGACTTTGAAGCAGGCTCCGGGCTCTGAGCTGTCAGCACAGAGCCCAATGTGGGGCTCAAACTCAAAATTACAAGATCATGACATGAACTGAAGTCGGACACTTAACTGAGCCACCCAGGTGCCCCAAAATTTACATTTCTGTTATTAAAGAAAACCAAATCCTTTTACTTAAGTGTGGAACTTTTTAACTGAAACTACAATAATAGTATTCACAAATGAAGTTAGATTCCTTGACAGAATGAGCTTCTAAAAACTGAACTTGAATCGGTTGAAAACTAATCAAACTATTATTGTAATTAACTTATTTGATGACACCAATATAAAGCCAACATTATTGAACTGGGTGCAAAGTTTAAAAAGCCAAGACATTAAGAGATATCATATTACTTTTCACCTGTGCACAAGAAAACTTAGATTTGAAAGCACCCAGAAGTACTTTCGAAAAGCCTTCATTTGCTCTAAGTGAGAATCATGCTTCACAGCTAAGAAAATACACGTATGTATCTGCATGTTACACAGTCATCTTCAGGCACAGTCTTCTTTTAAAAATTCCTAACTAACGTTTGAAGCAGGTGCTGATTTTTCTTTAGCAAATTTGAATCTTCTAGAGTATCCACTGGCCATGGTAAATGTTGATAAATTCTCCGTGCAATTAAAACATTCATTATTAACTTCATTGAGAAACCAAAATTCAGATTGAATTTTTCATTCCATAAGAACTTTTAAAGGCTTATTTTTGCTGAAAGCGATGATGAGGGAAATTAACATAGGGTACAATAAATAGTTGTAGATTTACACTATACATGCATATACAATACACATATATTTACACATATCTATTTATGTCATATATAATAAAACCACTAAAAGCAAGAGTAACCAGAATGTGGCAGGACTCCTCGGTCTATTTTCTCCAGTTATTTCATACACAACTTACCCGTAGTCAGGTGGCCTGGAAGCTCGAGCTAGTCTTTGATGGAAGCATGCGCCGCAGGGCAACCGTCGGATATAGCACGTGGTCAGCCCCAGATGCATCCAGTCCTTCCGCCATCACCGGACCTGAGTTAACTGCCGGTAGCCACCTGTGTGGGAGCACACTTCATTTAACAGTAAGCACTCTGCCTCTGCCCACATTCCTTGAAGAGGGAGGTATTGGTTAGAGAATGTCTGGTGAGCCCTGGAAAAAGCAAGAGAGATTGTCCTTCCCGTTGAAAATGAAAGCCCTGCCGGGACGCATGTGCCTCGCACACTGCTACGTGAGAGCATCGCAGAAGTTACAAGTGCGAAGTACAAGTCAACCAAACCCATCCCATGCTTATTTTAAGAAATATTCGTAAAGATGTTTTTAAAACTTTCTGTTTACTATTTTTAATTGTTATTTTTTTAATGTTTGTTTATTTTTGAGAGAGAGAGACACACACACACGGAGTGTGAGTAGGGGAGGGGCAGAGAGAGGGAGACACAGAATCAGAAGCAGGCTCCAGGCTCTGAGCTGTCAGCACAGTGCCCAGTGTGGGCCTCAACCCACCAACTGTGAGATCATGACCTGAGCCAAAGTCATATGCTTAACCAATGAGCCGCCCAGGTGCCCCTAAATATGTGTTTTTTTAATGGGACAAAGGTGAGCTGTGATTATTCAGTGCAAATTTCTAGTGACCAATGTAAAAGAACTTGGAGGACAATGTATTTATCAGGTCTCTTAGGGATATCTTGTTCGGTTACAAGTTGTCTTCTCTGAACTGCTTGAGGAGGCAGGGCTAATAAGGTCCCCTAGGGATCATACTCAATGACCCTAACTCGTCCCTAAGGAGCATAAATTTGGTAACTATGAACTATCTGTTAGGCTGAATGAGTTTGGGGTGTCCAAGTAACATATCTGCCTCTAGACAAATGCTGAACACATATTTAAACAATATTGGTTTGATGATGGACTAAATAACCATGGTGTTGTGTTTCTGCCTCCATCTCTGGTATTAACACTAAATGATTCTCAAATATTTACCTCTCCCTTCGACATTTCTGATCATTTCTTCCTGTAATACCTGAGTCATGAAAAGGAAGGTAGCTGATTTTCAGTATTCTTTGTGTGTGTGTTAGGGGAGAGGAATTTATATATTATTATATTGGATTGTCTCAATGATGATTTTAAATGTATTTTACTCCTCATTTAATTCTCCCCCCCCCAGCTTTATTGAGGTATGAGTGACAATTAAAACTACATATTTAAGGTATACAACAAAATGTATTTTACACAGTAATCTCTCTGACCAATAGGGGGCTTGAGCTCATGACCCTGAGATCAAGAATCACATGTTCTGGGGTGTCTGGGTGGCTCAGTCAGTTAAGCATCCCACTCTTGATTTTGGCTCAGGTCATGATCTCATGGTTTGTGAGATGGAGCCACATGTCGGGCTCTGTGCTGACAGTGCAGAGCCTGCTTAGGATTCTCTCCTGCTCTCTCTCTTGCTCTCTCTCTCTGTCTCACTCAAAAGAAAGAAAGAAACAAACAAAAAGATCTTACTCTAAAAAAAAAAAGTCACATGCTCTCCTGACTGAGCCAGCCAGGTGCCCCCACAATGTTTTAATATATGTATTATACATTGTGAACCGATCACTACTAACAAAGTAATTAATATATTACATCACATAGTCACCCTTTTTCTATATGTGGTCTGAACACATAAGCTCTACACTGTTAGTAAATTTCAAGTATGGAATACATTGTTATTAACTATATTCACCATTGTGTGCTTTAGGTCTTCAGAACTTATTGATCTTATAATTGAAGGGTTGTATCCTTTGATCAGCATTTCCCCTTTTCACCTACCCTGGAGCCTCTGGTAACGACCATTCTACTCTCTGTTACTATGAGATTTTTTTTTTAATTTTATTTAAATTTTAGTTGATTAACATTGTGTAGTATTGGTTTCATAAGTAGAATTTAGTGATTGATCACTTACGTACAATGCCCAGTGCTCATCACAATAAGTGCCCTCCTTAATGTACATAACCCACTGAGCCCAAACCCCCATCCACCTCCCTCCATCAACCTGCAGTTTATTCTCTATCATTAAAAATCTCTTATGGTTTGTTTCACTCTTTTTTTCCCTTCCCATATATTCATCTGTTTTGTTTCTTAAATTACACATATGAGTGAAACCATATGGTATTTGTCATTCTTTGGCTGACTTATTTCACTTAACATAACACTTTCTAGCTCTATCCACATCGTTGTGAATGATAAAATTTCATTCTTTTTGATAGCTGAGTAATATTCCATTGTGTATATATACCATATCTTCTTTTTTTTTAATGTTTATTTTTGAGAGAGACTGTAAGCAGGGAGGGGTAGAGAGAGAGAGGGAGAGATGGAATCCCCAGCAGGCTCTGTGCTAGTTAGAGAGCTCAACTTTGAGCTCAATATGGGGCTCAAACCCATAAATTGTGAGAGCATGACCTGAGCCAAAATCTGGACACTTAACTGACTGAGCCATGCAAGCACCCGTACCACATCTTCTTTATCCAGTGATCAGTCCACAGACATTTGGGCTCTTTCTATAATTTGGCTATTGTTGATAATGCTGCTATAAATATCAGGGTGCATGTATCCCTTCAGATCAGTATTTTTGTATCCTTTGGGTAAATATCTAGTCATAAAATTGCTGATCATAGTTCTATTTTAAACTTTTTGAGGTACCTCCATACTGTTCCAGAGTGGCTGCACCAGTTTGTATTCCCACCAATGGTGTAAAAGGATTCCCCCTTCACTGCATCCTTGCCAACACCTATTTCCTGTGTTGTTAATTTTAGCCATTTTGACAGGTGTGAGGTGGTATCTCATCATGGTTTTGATTTGTATTTCCCTGATGATGAGTGGATATTGGGCATCTTTTTGTGTGCCTGTCAGCTGTCTGTATGTCTTCTTTGGAAAAATGTCTATTCATGTCTTCTGCCCATTTCTTAATTGGATTATTTATTTTTGGGGTGTTGAGTTTGATAAGTTCTTTATAGATTTTGGATACTAACCCTTTATCAGATATGTCACTTGCAAGTATCTTCTGCCATTCTGTAGGCTGCCTTTTAGATTTGTTGATTGTTTCCTTCACTTTGCAGAAGATTTTTATCTTGATGCAATTCCAATAGTTCATTTTTGCTTTTGTTTCTGTTGCCTCTGGTGACATGTCTAGTAAGAAGTTGCTACAGCAGAGATGAAAGAAGTTGCTGCCAGTGTTCTCCTCTAGGATTTTGATGGTTTCCTGTCTCGCATTTAGATCTTTCAACCATTTCAAATTTATTTTTGTGTATGGTGTAAGAAAGTAGTACAGTTTCATTCTTCTGTGTGTTGCTGTCCAGTTTATCCAACACCTTTTGTTGAAGAGACTATCTTGTTTCCATTGGATATTCTTTCCTGCTTTGTGGAAGATTAGTTGACCATATAATATTGAGTCCAGTTCTAGGTTTTCTCTTCGGTTCTATTGATCTTTGTGTCTGTTTCTGTGCAGCTGGAAGTCTGGAATTATGATGCCTTCAGCTTTGCTTTTCTTTTTCAAGATTGCTTTGGCTATTTGAGGATTTTTGTGGTTCCATACAAATTTTAGGATTGTTTGTTCTAGTTCTGTGACAAATGCTGGTGGCACTTTGATAGAGATTTATATTACGATGTAGATTGCTTTGGTTGTGTACACATTTTAACAATATTTGTTCTTCCAATCCATGAGCATGGAATGTTTTTCCATTTCTTTGTGTCCTCTTCAATTTCTTTCATAAGTGTTCTATAGTTTTCAGAGTACAGTTCATTTACCTCTTTGGTTAGGCTTATTCCTGGACTTCCTTTTCTGCTGCTCCACTATAAGTACATAGGAATGCAACAGATTTCTTTTTTTTTAAATGTTGTTTATTTTTTGAGAGAGAGAGAGCATAAGCCTATGTGGGCAGGGCAGGGGCAGAGAGAGAGAGAGGGGGACAGAGGATCCAAAGAGGGCTCAGTGCTGACAGCAGAGAGCCCAATGTGGGGCTCAAACCCATAGACTGTGAGATCATGACATAAGCCAAAGTCAGATACTTAAACAACTGAGCCACCCAGGTGCCCTGCAACAGATTTCTGTACATTGATTTTATATTCTGGGACTTTGCTGAATTTATATATTAGTTCTAGCAATTTTTTGGTGGAGTCTTTTGGGTTTTCTACATAGAACATCATGCCGTCTGCAAAGAGTGAAAGTTTGACTCTTTCCTTGATGATTTGGATACCTTTTGTTTCTTTCTATTGTCTGATTGCTGAAGCTAAGACTTCCAGTACTATGTTAAATAGTAATGGTGAGAATGGACATCCCTGTCTTGTTCCTGACCACACAGCATAAGCTCTCAATTTTTCCCCCATTGAGGATGATATTAGCTGTGGGTCTTTCATATATGGCTTTCATATATGGTTGAGGTATGTTCCATCTATACCTACTTTGTTGAGGTTTTTTATCAAGAATATATGATGTACTTTGTCAAATGCTTTTTCTGCCTCCATTGAGAGGATCATATGGTTCTTATCCTTTCTTTTATTAATGTGATATAACACATTGATAGTTTGTGAATATTTCACCACCCCTGAAGCCCAAGAATAAAACCCACTTGATCGTGGTGAATAATTCTTTCAGTGTACTCTTGGATTTGATTAACCAGTATCTTGTTGAGAATTTTTGCATCCAAATTCATCAGGGATATTGGCCTGTAATTCTCCTTTTTTGTGGGGTCTTTGTCTGGTTTTGGAATCACAGTAATTCTGTCCTCGTAGAATGAGTTTGGAAGTTTTTTTCCATTTCTTTTTTCTTTTCTTTTTTTTTTTTTTTTGGAAAAATCTGAAAAGAATAGGTTTTTTTTAAGTTTATTTATTTATTTTGAGATAGGAAGAGAGAGAGAGAGAGAGAGAGAGAATTCCAAGCAGGCTTACTGTCAGTGCAGAGCCTGATGTGGGTCTCGAACTCATAAACCATGAGATCATGACCTGAGCTGAAAGCAAGAGTCAGATGCTTAACCAGTTGAGCCTCCTAGGCACCCCAAAAAGGACAGGTATCAATTCTTCTTTAAATGTCTGATAGAATTCCCCTGCGAAGTCATCTGGCCCTGGACTTTGTTGAGAGATTTTTGATTACTGATTCAATTTCTTTGCTGATTATGGATCTGTTCCCATATTCTATTACTCCCTGTTTCAATTTTGGTAGTTTGCATGTTTCTAGGAATTTGTCCATTTCTTCCAGATTGCCCAGTTTGTTGGAATATAATTTTTCATAATACTCTCTTATCATTTTGTATTCCTGTGGTGTTACTATTTCTCCTCTTTCATTTGTAATTTTATTTGCATCCTTGCTCTTTTCTTTTTGATAAGTCTGAATAGGGGTTAATCAATTTTATTAATTCTTTCAAAGAACCAGCTCTTAGTTTTGTTAATCTGCTCTGCTAGGTTTTTGTTTGTTTGTTTGTTTGTATATCATTTATTTCTGTTCTAATCTTTAAAAGTTTTTTCAATGTTTATTTATTTATTTTTTAATGTTTATTTATTTTTGAGAGAGAGAGAGAGAGACAGAGTGTGAGCAGGGGAGGGCCAGAGACAGGAAGAAACAGAATCTGAAGCAGGATCCAGGTTCCAAGCTATCAGCACAGAGCCCAACATGGGACTCGAACTCACGAACCATGAGATCATGACCTGAGCCAAAATCGGACACTTAACTGACTGAGCCACTCAGGCACCCTTCTGCTCTAATCTTTACTATTTATTTTCCCTTCTTCTGCTGGCTTTACACTTTGTTTGCTGTTCTTTTTCTAGCTCCTTTAGGTGTAAGGTTAGGTTGTGTATTTGAGACTTTTCTTGCTTCTTGAGTTAGACCTATATTGCAATATACTTCCCTTGTAGGATCGCCTTTACTGCATCCCAAAGGTTTTGGACCATAATGTTTTCATTTTCATTTGTTTCTATATATTTTTATTTCTTCTTTAATTTCCTGGTTAACCCAGGAAATTCTTTAGTAGGATGTTCTTTAACCTCCATGTTTGTGGTCTTCCCAAATTTTTTCTTGTGGTCGACTTCAAGTTTCTAGTCTTGTAGTCGGAAAATATGCATGGTATGATCTCAATCTTTTTGTACGTGTTGAGGGCCGATTTGTGTCCCAGTATATGATCTATTCTGGAGAATGTCCCATGTGCACTATTATATACCTTTTGGTTTGTTTATGTTCAGATCCCACATGTAAGTGAGATCATAAATATTGGTCATTCCATGTTTGACTTATTTTATTTAGCATAATGACCTCCAGTTATCGCAAATGGCAGCATTTCCTTCTTTTCTTTAAGTTTATTTATTTATTTTAAGAGAGAAAGAGAGAGAGCGAGCACATGCAAGGTGGGGAGTAACAGAGAGAGATGGAGAGAGAGAGATTTCCAAGCATGCTCCTCACTGTCCACACAGAACCCAGTGCAGGGCTTAAATCCACAAACCATGAGATCATGACCTGAGCCAAAATCAAGAGTCAGACACTTAACTGACTGAGCCACCCAGGCACACCAGCATTTCCTCATTTCCTTCTTTTTAAATATGTGTGTGTGTTTAGGAGGAACTTAACAAAGGACCACGGAGGAGAAGAAGGGGAAAAATAGTTGGGGAGAGGGAAGGAGGCAAACCATGAGAGACTCTTGAATGCTGAGAACAAACTGAGGGCTGATGGGGGTGGGAGAGAGGGGAAAGGGGGTGATGGGCATTGGGGAGGTCACTTGTTGGGATCAGCACTGGGTGTTATATGGAAAACAACTTGGCAATAAACTAAATAAATAAATAAACGTGTGTGTGTGTGACATCTTATGTATCCACTCATCTGTTGATAAACACGTTGTTTCTGTATCTTGGCTATTGTGAATATGCTGCAGTGAACATGGAAGTGCAGACATCTTTTCAAGATACTGATTTCATTTTCTTTGGCTATATATCCAGAAGTAGAATTGCTGAACCATATTGTAGTTCTGTTTTTAACTTTTTGATGAACACTCATACTATTTTCCATGGTAGCTGTACCAATTTACATCTCACCAACAGTGTACAATGGTTCCCTTTTCTCTACATCCCTCCCAGCACTTGTTATCTGTTGACTTCTTGTTAAGCCTTTTTTTTTTTTTTTAATTTTAAGTAAGCTCTGTGGGGGTTGAACTCATGACCCTGAAATTAAGATTCAGAGGTTCTACTGAACTGAGACAGCCAGGCTCCCCTGTTGACTTTTTGATAGTAGCCCTCCTAACAAGTGTGAGATGATAGCTCATTATGGTTTTGATTTACATTTCTTTTTAAAAAATGTCTTTCTTTCTTTCTTTTTTTTTTTACTTAAGAGAGAGAGAATCCCCTGCATGAGCAGGGGAGAGGCGCAGAGGGAGAGAGAGGGGAGCAGAGAGAATCTTAAGGCTCCACAGTCAGCATAGAGCCTGATGCAGGGCTTAATTCCATGATCCTGGGGTTATGACCTGAGCAAAAATCAAGTGAGACCGTCAACTGACTGAGCCACCCAGGTGCTCACTTTATAATTTGGTTATTTGGTTTCTTGCTATTGATTTGTATGAATTCTTTATATGTTTTGGAAGTTAACCTCTTATCAGATAGTCATTTTACTCAAAGTGATCTACAGATACAATGCAATACCTGTCAAAATTCCAATGGAATTTTCACCAAAATAGAAAAAAATAATTCTAAAATTCATACAGAGCCACAAAAGATCCAGACTTCAAACTTCCTGACTTCAAACTATATTACAAAGCTATAATAAAAGCAGCATGGTACTGGCATAAAAACAGATATACAGAATAATGGACCAGAATAGACAACCCAGAAATAAACCCATTCACATATGTAAAGTGAACTAATTTTCAACAAAGGTACCAAAAATACCTGATGGGGAAAGGACAGTGTCTTCAATAAATGCTCTTGAGAAAATTGGATATTCACAACCAACATTTACAAAAATCAACTCAAAATATATTAAGACTTAAACATAAGACCCAAATCTGTATAGCTTCTAGAAGAAGATGTGGAGGAGGAGCTCCTTGACATTAATCTTGGCAATGAGTTTTGGATTTGACACCAAAAGCACAAGCAACAAAAGCAAAAATAAACAAATGAGACTATATCAAATTACATCAAAAGGTTTTGCACAGCAAAGGACATAATCAACCAAATGAAAAGGTAACCTATGGGATGGGAGAAAACATACATGAACCAAATGGATCTTTTTAAATGAAAAAGGGCCTTGAAAGAGGGAGATGGCAAGAACAGATTTGTTGAGTTTGAATATGTTTTCAGTGAGGTAGACTAAAAACTAAATAAAAATACATATTTTGAGACTCAAAGTAACTGTTTAGCTAGTAAAATTAATTAGAAAGCAAACAATCAATTCCCCTCTTCCCTTTACCTTTGGTTCAGAGTAGAAATTTAATTCAACTTCATTTCACAAACATTCACCGCACCGCATTTTTTAAGTGTGAAGAGCCTCATAAAGAGAAAACCTAACACATCCTAGTTTAAAGGAGTTCCCACTTTCTCAGGGAATACAGACACTGCCTGAAAATCTATGGCTGTGACAGGGTTTGAAAGGTTATGCTAACATCATGAATAAAGTGTAATAAGATTTCAGAAGTGGAGGGGCGCCTGGGTGGCTCAGTTGGTTAAGCAGCCAACTTCGGCTCTGGTCATGATCTAGCAGTTCACTGGAGTCCACATGGGGCTCTGTGCTGACAGCTTGAAGCCTGGAGCCTGCTTCAGATTCTGGGTTTCTCTTTCCTTCTGCCCTCCCCTGCTGATGCTCTGTCTCTCTCTCTCAAAAATGAATTTAAAAACATTAAGAAATTATTAAAAAAAGATCTCAGAAGTGGAGCTCAGCTGATTCTCCCTGAAAGGGTTAGGAAATGCTTTATAGATGAGGTGATGCTGAGCTGGGCTTAGGAGTAGGAGTATCTGTTGCATAAACTGGAGAAGCAGTGAAAGGACTTTCTAGATAGAGGAGTATGGAAGCGCTGACAACACTGACTCCATCTTTGGCCCTCCATCTTGTTCAGGCCCACAGAATGACTTTCCTTGGGGCTACATGTTCCAGGCCCCATGAAGTTTATTGTGTGCCCTGACCAGAATGTAGGAAGGCTTGCTCTGATATTCCCTACAGTGGCACACAGAAGACACCACTTTATTTTTTTTAAGTTTACTTATTTTGAGAGAGAGGTAGAGAGAAAGGGGGAGACAGAGAATCCCAAGCAGGCTCCACACTGTCAGCACAGAGCCTGACACAGGGCTTGAACTCACAAACCATGAGATCTGGACTGAGCTGAAATCAAGAGTCAGATGCCTAACTGACTGAGCCACTCAGGTGCCCTAGATGGCACCACTGTAACTAATTACTAGAGACGATTGGCACACAGATGGTGCGATTTTAGATAACTACCCTTTGCAACACAATGATCTTGCTGTATAGAAGCTGTGAATTAAGGTCCAAACTTAATTCAGAGAATTAAGACAAACACAGAGAATAGCTGTGTAGTGGATTATTGCCCACCCCACCCCTCCCCCATCAGTAAGATTCCCTGGATTAAACTCTGTAAATGGTATGGAGTGGCTTGCTTTGTTTTTCGGTCTCCAAGTGCATTCTCAGCCTGGAGAATACTTTACTATCCCTCCTCTTCCTTCTAACAAGGAGACATACAATATGAGCAACGGCAGGCAGCTCCTACATCCCAAAGGCTGGTGTATTTATTTGGGGAAAGTGGGATGTTTAATATGGCTGGAACAAAGATAATATAGGATAGAAGCATGGGCATAAAAGTAAAAATAGTTTGGTCTGTGGAAATACAGACAAACCAAAAGACCAACCATATGCCCCAGTGTCCAGGCTTTGGTTAATAACTGCCAACGTCCCGAAATTTTGCCCTGACTTCCAACTAAGGACCAACCAGAGAAAGCTAAATATGCTCCCCTAACCAAGACACAAGATGTTCCATTTCCAGTTAGCCTACAGCTTCCCCATGCCAACAACCTCCAATCAGGTATAGCCACAGACTTCCATTTTCCCACTACCAAGCTTTCCCACTCTTCTGCCTGCCTTAAATCTCGATTGAAATAGAAGCGGCGGTCTCCCTTGCCATAGGAAGGAATAAATGGCCTTTGTTCCCATTCAGGTGGCCTTGGTTTAATTCCACATGATCAAGTCTAGGCTGCTCTCTGGATCACCTCATGTCTTCCTTTTCTACTCATACCTTTCCCAATGATATTAACTGACACCAACTACTGAAATGTTCCCAAACACAACAAAATAATATAGTATATATAATGAAAAGCCATCCATGCTCCTCACTATAGTATGCTCAGCTGGTTTCCAACTCTGAGAGTTTTTGCCAGTGGCCTGAATATAAGCTGTCCCCCCACTGTCCATAACCAGTGACTGAAGGCAGCTAGTGTATAAATACCCCAGTTCTTCACCTCCCTGGTAGGATGATGGGTGGCTTGCTGTCTACACTGACTCCCAGAGTTCTCCAGCAGGATTGAGCTACAGTAGCTCGCAGTTTTCTTACCACCTTCGTTTCCGCTCTTGTGTTCTCCATCCCCAACCAGTGTTTCCTAGGATGACCTCCCAAATAAATAACTTGCTGTCAAATCCTTTCCTTGGGGTCTACTTCCATGGGAACCCAAATGAATACAGTGTTAGAATCAGAAATAATCCAAACTACATTTATTATAATAAGTAGCAACTGCAGAGAGTAAACCAACCTGTCCCATAGGTTTTTCACTGATAAATCTGTTTTAGAAAAATAAAGAAAAGAAAGAAAAAGAAAAAAATGGTAATGCCATTTACAACGTAAAGAATAACAGGCATCTGATTCATTAACAAACATTTTCTAGAAATAAATTATATCACTCTACACAATAATTTAAAGCTTTTGAATTAACGTAAAGCTAGATATAAAAGATTTCAATGCAAAAGTTTAGAGAAAAATCGATAGTAAAATAATAGGTGGAAGAGTCTAATCTTTTATCATGGAATAGGTGAAAACTCAACCAGAAATCTTTCACTTATGGCAGATGGGGGGATTTTGCCATTAGCTAAATAAGCAAATGTTTTAGCACCAGTTCTCAAAAGTTTTGGGCTCAGGACACATTTATACTCTTTAAAATTATTAGGGAGACTGGGTGGCTCAGTCAGTTAGGCTCAGGTCATGATCTCACAGTTCATGGGTTCAGCCCTGTGTAGGGCTCTGTGCTGACAGCTCAAAGCCTGGAGCCCGCTTCACATTCTGTGTCTCCCTCTCTCTCTCACCCTGCCCTGCTCACACTTTGTCTCTCAAAAATAAATAAAGATATAAAAATGTTTTTAAATTATTGAGGTCTCCAATAAACTTTTATTTATGCATAGTTGGCCACTGAACAATGTAAGGGTTAGAGGTACCAACGCCAGCCACAGTAAAAAATCTGCATATAACTTTTAACTCCCCCAAAACTCTTACTAAAAGCCTACTGTTGACATTTGTAGTTGGTTGACATATATTTTGTATGTTATACGTATTATATACTGTATTCTTATAATAAAGTAAGCTAGAGAATGGGGTGCCCGGGTTGCTCAGTCAGTTGACTGTCTGACTTCAGCTCAGGTCATGATCTCAGCATCTGTGAGTTCAAGCCCCAAGCCCTGAGCCCCAAGCCCTACATGAGGCTCTGTGCTGACAGCTCAGAGCCTGGAGCCTGCTTTGGATTCTGTGTCTCCCTCTCTTTCTGCCTCTCCCCCTCTTGTGCATGCTTTCTCTCTCTCTCTCACACACAAAAATAAACATTAAAAAATAAAATGATCAAAGTAAGCTAGAGAAAATAAAATATTAAGAAAATCATAAGAAAAATACATTTATAGTACTATACTGTAAAAAATCAGCATACAAATGGACCCATGCAGTTCAGGCCCACATTATTCAAGAATCAACTGTAGTTAATTTATCAGTATTTACTGTATTACAAATTAAAATGGAGAATTTAAAGATATGCATTACTTTTTAAAATAGCAGTAATAATCATGAATAACACATTAAAAAAAACTCAAGAAATTTTCTCCAAGAAGAGAGGCATTGTTTTGCATCTTTGCAAATCTCTTTGATATGTAGCCAACTAGAAGACAGCTGGATTCTCATATCTGCTATAGATTCAATCTGTTATGACACCACATGCCATGTAGTCTCTGGAAAATTCCATTTTACATTTGTGAAAGAATGAAAGTGGGGGGAAAATGATGGCTTAGTATTTTTGAAAAGTTTTGACCTTGTGGAATCCCTGAAAGGATTCTGGGGATCCCCAAGATCTCTGGACTACACTGAAAAATTGTTGCATTAAAGGATATACAAATCAGGTAGCAGAGAGTACACATTCCACTGAACATGGGTTACAACATAAGTAGATGTTGAGGTACCTAGTCTCTTTGGTCTTGGCCCTAGGCATCTTTCTTTTTTTGTTTTGTTTTGTTTTTTAATTTTTTTAAACAGTTATTTACTTTTGAGAGACAGAGCATGAGCAGGGGAGAGGCAGAGAGAGAGGAGGACACAGAATCCAAAGTAGGCTTCAGGCTCTGAGCTGTCAGCACAGACTCGGACGCAGGGCTTGAACCCATGAATGATGAGATCATGACCTGAGCCAAAGTTGGATGCTCAACCCACTGAGCCACCCAGGCATCCCTGCCTTAGGCATCTTTCTAACTTGAGGCACCATGTCATGATATTCTTATATGGAAGTAACAGTCTGTTGCTAATTGACAAGTCTCTAGCACCTGTTGCCCGTATTCTTCATATTGCTATTTATTGCTGCTGTACACGCACCCAGTGCCCAAGGATAGGGACTTTCCAGCTTCTAAGGCACAGAGGCTTGTGGGAAGGAGGCAGGAGAGATATGCTAGCAATCAGCACAGACCTGACCTAGATCCAGTCTTCAGAGCATAACCAATTTTCACGTGACTTAGCACTTAGTTGCTGCACCTTGATCAGTCAGTTGACTACATTTCTTTGTTTGGAGCACTGAAGGAGAGCCAAGCTTTTTAATCAGCTCAGAACAGACTTTGGGAAAAGCATATATGCAAAGCACAGTTATCTTAAATCCAGGGAGGATTCCTCTTTGTCAGGCACTTCACCTATTGTTCGTTTTAATCCAGGCTGGGCAATAGGGAAGTGATTCTGTTTATATTCCATATTTTTCATTACAAAAGAGAGACATTTTTTCTTTTCCTTTTTCAAATAAACATTGTATATATATTTAAGGTATACAAGATGATTTGATATGCATATACATAATAAAAGCACCACGATAGTCAAGCTCATTAAAATATCACCTCCTCCATATTATCTTCTTTGCATGTGATAAGAGCACCTGAAATCTCTCTCAGCAGCTTTCCAGTATTCAATAAATATTAACTGTATTCACTGCACTAGATCTCTAGACTTATCCATTCTATATACCACAACATTGTATCCTTTGATCAGCATCTCCTTTCCCCCTCACCTCTCTCTCACTCATAAATCTAAAAATAGAACTACCAGATGATCCAACAATCCTTCTTCTGGATAGATATCCAAAGAAAATAAAATGAGTGTACCCATAGGTTTTGCAGCATTATTCACAACAGCCAAGATATGTAAAAATCCTAAGAATCTGTTGATGGATGAAAGAATAAAGAACATGTGGTGTGTATATCCAGTGGAACATTATTCAGCCTTAATAATGAAGGAAATACTGCCATGTGCAACAACGCAATGAACCTCGAGACAGCATGCTAAGTCAAAGAGATTAGACACAGAAGGAAAAATACTTCATTATCTCACTTATATGTGGAATCTAAAAAAGCCAAACAGAAGCAGTGAGTAAAAGAGGCATTTTCTAATTACAAATTGTAAGAGTAAACAAGGCACCATTACCACAATAGGAAGGATGCACACCAGATACAGAGTAATGGCGGCTTCAAAGCAGAGAGCAAGAGAGACTGAGGGTGAGGCAGGACAAAAGGAATTTAATCTCCATATTTTTTTCTTTTATTAAAAAGGTGTGAAGCAAACATAACTAAGTGTTAGTACTTATTAACCGTATATGATAGGTATTTGGGTGTGTAAGGGAAAATAAAAGTTAAAAATAAAAGGCTTAATACTCTCTGTTAAAAATGAAGGAAGAGACTCCTTTCTCTTAGAGCATTATGTTTGAGAAGTATATCTTTTTAAAGGCTTTTTTTTTTTTTTTTTTTTTTTTTTGCCAGATTTATAACCCAGGCATGTTTTTCTCAAGGAGCTGGGTGCCACCTCCTTGAAATGTAAATGTTAAGGGAGATCACACCCCTATTTACCAGTTCCCATGGGAGACAAGGAGCCTAATTTTGGTGGGCATCTGGCTCCAAATTGCAACACTACCTGCTCTCATAAAGATATGAGAAATTCGTTTTTTCTTCATTGTAAAGCTAACTAGGGGTGCCTGGGTAGCTCAGTTGATTGAGCGTCTAATTTCCGCTCAGGTCACCATCTCGCGGTTCACTAGTTCGAGTCCCACATCAGACTCTGTGCTGACAGCTCAGAGCCTGGAGCCTGCTTTGGATTCTATGTCTCCCTCTCTCTCTGCCCCTCCCCTGCTCACACTGTCTCTGTCTTTCTCTCAAAAATAAATAAACATTAAAAATAAATAAATAAAATAGAGCCAACTAACACACATGGTTACTCCAATTTCCAAGTGATTTTAGGATAAAATGTACGTGACAAATGATGTTCTCAAGTTCCCCAACTTGAGGACTACTTTTATTGTTTATCTTGAGGACATATATGCAATGGGTTGTATCTGCCTGGCTTTATAAAACAGCGAGATTTATTTCTGTGTAATTTGTTAGCAGAATGCCTGTAATAAATATAAAGTTCTGAATATTTATGCAAATAATAAAACTAATCTTTCTCTTCTACCTTTGTGGAGAGGTTTATTGGGTTGGGAGATTTTGTTTTTAATTATATTTCCCCATCAGGTGTTTGTAATATTATTGGTTGTACTTTCTGTATTGTTCAAATTAAAAAGAAAAAGATATTATTTATGGATAATTTTTCAAAAATTATCCTATACTGTTTCCTATACTGTTTTCCTATACTGTTTTACCTATAAGCAAACTTCATTATTTTAGTAAATAAGCCATTTTTTGTCAGAGACTGGCTCTGGCAGGTCCAGGGGTCCCTGAAGGATGGACAGTGTTGGCGAGAGAGAGAGTGAGAGAGCCCCGAGATCCTTTCTGATCACCAGGCAGCCATCTCTGCCCTGTCGGTTTTGGTGTCTTTACTTAAAGGTTCAACCACAACATGAGGTCAAAGAAAGGAATTTCTTTACAACAGAAGGTCTTTTGCGATAACAATTGCCGAATTATTCTAGTCATAGTGAACTTATAACAGAATGCTCTTAGTGGAAAACAGGATAACATATAGGTTAAGTTGTATATAGATATTTCCAACATGAGCCAGCAGTGGCAGAACGAGATAATCAGCTTTTGCTTCTCATGGCAGGAGCTGTGCAAATACTGCCATTTCCTTGCTGTGACTGCCATCCAGAGAGGCCGGTGTGGCTCCCGGCAATTTTTCCCCATGGCCTTCATTTATGACAGGGGTTTTTATATTTGAATGCCTGGAAAACTGTACTGAAACCTTAGTATCAAATACTTTAAAAAAATAAGAGGCTTCAGAAAAAGAGTTGTTTTTTTTTTAAGTAATCTCTACACACAGTGTGGGGCTCAAACTCACAACCCTGATATCAACATTTGTATGCTCTTCTGACTGAGCCAGCTAGAAGAGTTTAAAATCTAAAACACTAACATGGAATTCATAGAGAATTTTGTATTTTTCCATAAAAAATATCTTTAAAATATAATGCGATTTATTTTTCCAGCTTTATTGAGGTATAACTGACAAAACTGTACATATTTAAAGTGTACAATGTCCTGCTTTGATATATATGCATTATGAAATAATTACTGCAATCAAGCCAATTAACATACATATCACCTCACATTGACACCTTGTGTGTGTGTGTGTGTGTGTGTGTGTTTGTGCGTATGTGTGTGTGTGTTGTGAGAATGATGTGATTTACATTTTTTAAAAAAATACTGCCTGTCTCTCCTGACAAATTTTAGCTTCTCTAAGATCAGGATCATTGTCTTATTTGCTGTTGTACTCTAATACAGTGCTCCTAAAACAGTGATAGGTACACAGAAGATGTCTAATAGGGGCACCTGGTTGGCTCAGTTGATTAAGCATCTGACTTTTGATTTCAGCTCAGGTCATGATCTCACAGTCATGAGATTAAGCCCCCCATTGGGCTCCTCTCTGGGTGTGGAGCCTGCTTAAGATTCTCTCTCTCCCTCTCCCTTTGCCCTTCCCCTGCTCATGAGCTCTCTCTCACTCTGGCTCACTTTAAAAAAAAAAAAAAAATGTAGTAAAGACTTCCACGTTCTGGTTCTGCATGTAAGGAGACTGGAAGTCCCCGCTCTGTCCTAATAAGTAAAAACCTTAACAGACTGAAAAATCAATTACTCATCTTGGATACAACACTTCTTGGACAGCAAACTGCTGTTCCCAAGATTGGAGAGGCCTACAGATGAATACAGGGAGTTAGCTTACCAGAGCAGAGACTCAAATGGAAACCACCATGGGAAACTGCCAGGATTGGAAAGCTGAGCTGCAACTGACAAATTGCTAGAGGCTCAACATGGACAAATATGAGAGTTAAAAGCTCCAGGAGAACTCAGACATACAAAGGCCACTATACTTTTGTGAGTTCTACCTCCAGGAGCGCTAAGAGGTTCTCACCGTAAATACCGGGGAAAAATCTCTTTGTGCTTCTGGTAGGGGGAGATGTAAAGGAACCAATTTGAAATATACCAGAACACTGTGTTAAGAACAAGGTCTGCCTTCAGGGGAAACTAGTTAACTAGAACCTAACTGAACTGGAAGAAGGAGAATATCCAACACCAACCCATTCTAGCCATCCTGTCCCACTTGAGGAGGGAGAAAAAAACAAAATACTCATGAACTTCAAAGTCCAGAGAAATAGGCTCACCAAGATTGAGACCTAATCATAGGACTATAGAATGCTTCCCCTACTGCCACACTTTTTCACCACATTACAACAGTTGTTGTTGTTGTTTTTTAACCTGGTACATCGTGTCCAACTATCAGGAAAAATTGTAAGGCATACTAAAAGGCAAAAACACAATTTGAAGAGAGAGCAAGCATCAGAATCAGACATGGCAGGGATGTCGAAATTATCCAAGTGGAATTTAAAATAACTATGATTATATTTGCAGACGGCATGATACTGTATACAGACAACCCTAGTGACCCTACCATAAAATTACCAGAACTGATCAATGAACTCAGTAAAACAGCAGGATACAAAATTGATAGGCAGAAATCTGTTGCATATCTATACTCTAATACTGAAGTAGCAGAAAGAGAAATTAAGGAAACAATCCCACTTACAACTGCAGCAAAAAGAATAAAACAGCTAGGAATAAACTTAATCAAGAACTTACTGCCTGTGGATGCTGCCAAGGAAGCATGATTAAAGTCTCCCCTCCCACACCAGCATGTCTAAGTCAGAGTCTCCCAAAGAGCCTGAACAGCTGCGGAAGCTCTTCGTTGGAGGTTTGAGCTTTGGAACAGCAGACGAGAATCTGAGGAGCCATTCTGAGCAATGGGGAACGCTCACAGACTGTGGTAACAAGCGATCCAAACACCAAGAGCTCCAGAGACTTTGGGTTTATCACATATGCCACTGCGGAGGAGGTGGATGCAGCCGTGAATGCAAGGCAACACAAGGTGGATGGAAGAGTTGTGGAACCGAAGAGAGAAGATTCTCACAAATGTGGTGCCCACTTAACTGTGAAAATGGGTTTGTTCGTGGCAGTAAAGAAGACGCTAAATCATCTAAGAGATTATCTTGAACAGGAGGGGAAAACTGAAGTGACTGAAATCATGACCGATCAAGGCAGTGGCAAGAAGAGAGGCTTTGCTTTTGTAACGTTTGAGGACCATGACTCTGTAGACAAGACTGTCATTCAAAAATACCATATTGTCAATGGCCACAACTGTGAAGTAAGGCAAGTCCTATCTAAGCAAGAGACGGCTAGTGCTCCATCCAGCCAAAGAGGTCAAAGTGGTTCTTTCTGGAAACTTTGGTGGTGGTCCTGGAGGGAACTTCAGTGGGCGAGGCGGCTTTGGTGGCAGTCGAGGTGGTGGTGGATATGGTGGCAGTGGGGATGGCTATAATGGATTTGGTACTGATGGAAGCGATTATGGGTTTGGCAGAAGCTAGAATGTTCTGGACTCAAGGAAGGAGGAAATTTGGTGGCAGAAGCTCTAGCCCCTGTAGTGGTGGAGGCCAATACTCTGCCAAACCACGAAACCAAGGTGGCTGTGGCAGTTCCAGCATAGCAGCAGCAGCAGCTACGGCGGTGGCAGAAGGTTTTAATTACTGCCAGGAAACAAAGCTTAGCAGGAGCGGAGAGCCAGAAAAGTGACAGGGAAGTTACAGGTTACAACAGACTTGTGAGCTCAGCCAAGCCCAGTGGTGGCAAGGCCAGCGGCCACAAAGAGGACACGTTTTAGACAACATACACGTGTGTGGGCAAAAAACCCCAAGGACTGTATTTGTGACTAATCGTATAACAGGTTATTTTAGTTTCTGTTCTGGGGAAAGTGTAAAACATTCCTACAAGGGGGTTTTTCTTTTGGTACCCATGCTGTTTGTTGATTGCTAAATATAACAGTCTGATAATGACGCTGAATAAATGTGTCTTTTAAAGAAACTTAATCAAGGAAGTGAAAGACCTATACTTCAAAAACTATAAAACGCTGATGAAAGACACTGAAGAGGACACAAGCAAAGAGAAATATTTTTCATGCTCATGGGTTGGGAGAACCAATATTGTTAAAACGTCTAAACTACCCAAAGCAATCTACAGATTTAATACAATCCCTATCAAAATGCTAACAGCATTTTTCACAAAACCAGAACAAATCATCCTAAAATTTGTATGGAAACCACCAAAGGCCCCAAATAGCCAAAGTTATCTTGAGAAAGAAGAATAAAACTGGAAGTATCACATTCCCAGATTTCAAGATATACTACGAAGCTGTAGTAAACAAGACAATATGTGGTACTAGCATGAAAATAGAAACATAGGTCAATGGAATAGAATAGAGCGTTCACAAATAAACCCACACTCACATGGTCAATTAATCTATGACAAAGGAGGTAAGAATATGCTTTGGGAAAAAGACAGCCTCTTCAACAAATAGTGCTGGGAAAACTGGAAAGCTACATGCAAAAGAATGAAACTGAACCACTTTCTTATGTCACACACACACACACACACACACACACACACACACACACACATTTAAACTGGATTAGGAGCTACATGTAAGAGCTGCAACCAGAAAACTCTTAGAAGAAAACATAGGCAGCAATTTCTTTAGCATTGGCTGTAGAAACATTTTTCTAGATGTGTCTCCTCAGGCAAGGGCAATAAAAGCAAAAATAAACTGTTGGGATTGCACCAAAATAAAAGGCTTTTGCACAGCAAAGGAAACCACAAACAAAACAAATAGGCAATAGGGGCGCCTGGGTGGCTCAGTTGGTTAACCATCCAACTTTTGTTTTCAGCTCAGGTCATGATCTCACAGTTTGTGAGTTTGGGCCCTGCATCTGGCTCTGCACTGACAGCATGGAACCTGCTTGGGATCCTCTGTCTCCCTCGCTCTCTGCCCCTCCCCCACTTGCACTCTCTCTCTCTCTCTCTCTCTCTCTCTTTCTCTCTCAAAATAAATAAGTAAACTTTTCAAAAAATATTTTAAAAAACTAATAGGCAATATACTGAATGGGAGAAGATATTTGCAAATGACATATTCAATAAGGGATTAATATCCAAAATATATAAAGAACTTATACATTTCAAAACCAAAAATCAAACAATCTGATTAAAAACTGAGCAGAGGACTTTAATAGACATTTCTCCAAAAAAGTCATACAGATGGCCAACAGATACAAGAAAAGATGCTTAACATCACTCATCATCAGGTAAATGCAAATCAAAACCACCAAGAGATATCATCTCACACCTGTCAGAATGACTAAAATAAAAAACACAAGAAACAACAAGTGTTGGTGAGAAAAAGGAAGCCTTGAGCACTGTTGTTGGGAGTGCAAACTGGTATAAGCACTGTAGAAAACAGTACAGAGTTTCCTCAAAAACTTAAAATAGAAACACCATAAGGGGGTACCTGGGTGGCTCAGTTGGTTGAGCTTCCAACTCTTGATTTCAGCTCAGGCCATGATCTCACGATTTGTGAGATTAGGTCCAGCATTGGGCTCTCACTGACAGCATGGGGCCTGCTTGGGATTCTCTCTCTCCTCTCTCTCTCTGCCCCTCCTCCAACTCGTGGACTATCTCTCTCTCAAAAATAAATAAGTAAACTCAAAAAAAAGAATGTCTAACTTTGACACCAAGAAACACCATATGATTCAGTAATTCCACTACTGGCTATTTATCCAAAGAAAACAAAAACACTGGTTCAAAAATGATGTATGCAACACTATGGTTATTCCAGCATTATTTACAATAACCAAAATATGGAAGCATCAGTGTCCATCAATACATGAATGGATAAAGATGTGAGATATATATATATACATATATATATATATATATATGCATATGCACACATACATTATATACACACAATGGAACATTACTCAGCCATAAAAAAGAATAAGATCTTGCCATCTGTAACAACATGGATGGTGTGGGGCACTCCAATCAGGTGGGGGCCAGCAGCATGGGCAGTGAAAGAATTCACCCAAGGCAGAACTAAAGAGATAAAGTTTACTGAATACGTTGCAAGGGAGCACTAGGCAGGGACAGCGAGGCAGTGCTTATTATCTGCCACAAGGCAGTGGTGAGGGGCCATAGTTATAGAGTGGCCTAAAGGAGTATGGGGACATATGGGACTTTCCCTTTTTTGGCAATCTTAGGAACTGTGCCTGGTTGTAAGTAGCCCATTTGTCATTTAGGGCCTGTGGCCCTTTCAAGGTGGGTCACTTAATGAGCCTGCTTGTATTCGGCTTGGTGGTCACCGTTGGCCCTGTTGCCTTGCTCAGGTTTCCATTGCTCAAGCCTATTGCCTAAAGGCAGCCCTGACATTCCCCGCCCTGACAGATTGACAATGAGAGATCTTTGGCATTTGGGAGGAGGTCTCATCTTCAGTAGCTTCTTCCTGCTCAATGAGGGACATAGAGATGTCCCTACCTATGGGTCAACATTTTCGCTAGTTCTTGAAATTCTCACCCAGTTCAATTTCATGACCTTAAAGACATCATAAGCTCATAGTTAACCCCATGGAGTGGGGTACATTCCAACTTTTAAGGAAAAATTTTGTCATTCCAGCCACACAGGATTGGCAAAGGTGATATCTGAGTTATATAATTGTTGGGGAGTCCGTCCCATTTTTTAGCTGTTCAAATAATCATATGTCCATGGGGTTCTGTTATTATCAAGCACAAAGATTGTCTATACATGAGCTATTGTGGCAAATTCTCCAAAGACTACTTTAAGTTGTCTAGCTTAAGCAAACAACAAACATCCAGAGGTAATTAGACCTGGAATTTAACATCCACAAAGGTGTGTTAATGAAACACAATTTTTCTCTCTAAAATCATCTTCATTTCCAAAGATAGCCAAATCAAGACTGATTCATTTGAAAAACAAGTCCAATTTTAACAAACTTGGCCTAATTATTTACATAAGCTCAGTAAGAATAATGATTGACCATTCAGATTCTTTAAAACTTGTTTTGCTGGAACTTTTCAAAAGGAATCTCCAGATTGAACTTTAAATAGACTTGGAGGCCAGAAGTCAAGCCAAATACTTGCCATCAGACATGCCTGCAATTTCTGGAGATTTAGGTCAATTCTTCTTCTCAAGGTCCCCCAAATATCCTGAAGTTCCTGCACCTGCCAGGAAGTAATATTCTTTACTCACCTGGTAAGGCTGCTGGAAACTGTGTAAGCAAGGTATTGGGCTAACATTTCCAAGGGGCTTCCTTGGCTCCAAAAAGTCAACCTTAATTCCTTAGAGTTGTCTGGTCCTATCTGAATCCATGCATGTCTCTCTCAAATAAGAAATTTCAGTCGAAGCCTTGGTAATATAGCCAAGTTTCCAATGGTGTCCTATTACAAGAACAGATTCTCATTGAACTTATGCAAACAATTACAATTGCAATGGAAGAAAGAATACTCACTGAGAGTTTCTGAATTTCAGAGGGTTCAACTAGGTAGAAAAGTTAAATAATGTTTCAAATTGTTCACAAAAATATTTAATCACATTTCTGTAAGTCATAGATACTTTAACAGAAAACTTTCTCAATCTAGAAGAGCAAACATTATAGAAGCAGCAATGTTTCAAACAAGAGTCACAAAAACTATAATCACCTTTCTCAATTCATTCAGATGCACAGAAGCAGCAATGTTTCAAACAAGAGTCACAAAAACTATAATCACCTTTCTCAATTCATTCAGATGCATATTACCAATTCTAGTCATTTGGTTGTAGCATTTTCGCTAGTTCTGGAAATTCTCACCCAGTTCAATTTCATGACCTTAAAGACATCAAATACCTGTATTTATTAAAAAAAAAAAAAAAAAAAAGTCTGTTTCATGACTTTCCTTGAAGACAAAACTCATTTTGTAAGAGCATCAGACAAGAAAGTCTGATTATTTCTGTGGACATAATACTTCAATAATCAGAATATCAAGTGATGACCTTATACCAGAACATAACATACCAAATAAACAAGACTAATTGTTTTTTTTAAAGGACTTGATTTACAATTAAATTCTCAGGAAAGTTTGTTAGAAATCTTAGAAAATTAAAAAAATTTTCTTTTAATGTTTATTTTTAAGAGAGAGTGCAAGTAGGGCAGGGGCAGAGAGAGAGGAGACAGCAGTGAGCTTGATGCAGGGCTCCAACTTGTGAACTGAAGCACTCAACCAACTGAGCCACCCAGGCGCCCCAAAAACCTTAGAAATTTTTAAAGCACATGCCTCAATAGAATTACTTACACTTAACAAAGGTGGCAATAAAGGATTCTACAGGAAGCCACACATCCTTACCAAAACTTAGCTCCTTTAACATTGAGAAGTTTTAACTTTCTTAAGTAATCAAAGACCTGATAAAGACAAAACACAGAAGCTTTGGGTTTCTGTGCAGATAAAGAAATAAACCCCTTTGTTTACATTTTCTTATCGAAAGCAGACCAACAATCCACGAAAACATTGTCATCCTCCGTGGGACCCTTTCCTGACACTGGTTTAATTCCAGGAAAGCGTCTGTGCCTTTAGGGCGAGGGGAAAGATGATGAGGTGGAGTAAAATAGAGGTCATCTAGAAGGTCCACAGTGTCAGATGGGTCATGAAGCCAAGCAAGACATATCCTACATGTTTTGTGGAGCTTGGGATTTGGGGAACAAAGCCATGAAGGTCTGAATATATGGGAACTCTGACCATTTGAAGGAGTTCTAGCAAAAGAGGTCAAGCTGGAAAGTAGTATTGTAACAAAGGGTTCCATGAAGGGCCATACCTGTTGATCTGTGAGTTTGTACTGAGGCCAGGAAACATTATATAAAACGATGAAACATTTTTTCTCTGACCTTGGAGGTCAAATTTGTTCCTATTTGTAAGAATACAGCCCAAAGGCAAGTCTGAAGAATACACATACAGAGTCTGAAATAGAGGGAGGTTTGTCTTACAGTGGGAAAGTTTGGCTGCTGGTTTCCAAAGGGGTGTCCCACTAACGGGAATGGAGCTCCAACTTGTGATTATGACTTCAGTCAGGGGATCTCACTGATCTGACAAAGGACCAGAACTTATACAGGACAACTGACTCTACTAGGTGTTCCACCAAGGAGAGGGTCACAGCAAAGGGCAATTGTAAATCCCTGCTGGGACAGCCCTTGCAACAGGGAAAGCCGGACACCAGATGGCCAAATTGGGTTGGAGAAAGAATGGGGAGGACTTACCACTCAGACACGTGGGAATGTATTTTGCCTGTAGATCAAGATGGCAGCTGGATCTACAGAAACAAAGGAAAAGTCAAGGGCAAGGGTTTGTGCCAAAGAAACACAGCAGTTGAGAGCCAGCCAGCGTTAGGAAAGGGTCCCAACTGAGTCCATAGAGTGTGCAGATTCACCCTAGACAAGCTACAGATGCAGTGACAGAGGGGAAAGCAGTCCTTTGCCCTCACAGGCCTGGGCAGTCTGACCTGTTCCGTCAGGCTTTAGACCACATGAGGGAGCTGCCCCGGCCAGACCTTCAGTTGTCTGAGGAGTACTAGGGTTACACTGGGGATAGGCCAAAGAGAGAAAGGAGAGAGAGGGAAGGAGCCCTCTGAAGGGCAAGGGGGGAAATCCCTCACCCTTTCATGCAAGGGTGGTCTTGTGGCTTCCCCTTGGGTCTTCGGATCCTTACTGAGGGGTAACCTCCATTGGAGGTCATCAGTTCCCCCAAGGAGTACTAAAGTCGGTTCCCTGAGGGAAAGTCCCAAGAAATTCCTGGAGAATTTGGGGAGGGTCCCAGGCCGACAAAGAGTCCCCATACGGGCCACCAAATGTGGGGTGCTCTGATTGGGTGGGGGCTGGCAGCACAGGTAGCGAAAGAATTCATCCAAGGCAGAAAGAAAAAGATACAAGTTTATTGAGTACACTGCAAGAAAGCAGTGGTCATGACAGCAAAGGAGATAAGGAACAGAGTGAGGGAGTATGAGGACATATGGAATCTTCCCTTTTTTGGCAATCTTAGGAACTGCCTGGTTATAAGCAGCCCATTGGTCATTTAGGGCCTGTGGCCATTTCAGGGTAGATTGTTTAATAAGCCTGTTTATATTCAGCATGGTGGTCACTGTGGGTTCTTTACCTCGCCCACTTCTCCACTGCTCAAGCCTGTTGCCTAAGAGTGGCCCAGACAGATGGACCTAGAGGGTATACTGCTAAATGAAATAATTCCTTCAGAGAAAGACAAAGGCCGTATGATTTCATTCGTATGTGGGATTTAAGAAACAAATGAACAAACAAAGAAAAAAAAACATACTCTTAAATACAGAGAACATACTTGTGGTTGCCAGAGCAGCAGTGGGTAGAGGGATGAACCAATAAAGGTGATTAAGCACAATAGATTAAAAAAAATTGTGAATAACATTTTAAATAGCTTTATTGAAGCATAATTCACATATCTTCCAATTTATCCTTTTAAAGTATGTAATTCAGGGGTGCCTGGCCAGTTCAGTCAGTAGAGCATGCAACTCATAATCTCAAGGTCATAAGTTCAAGACCCGTGCTGGTGTGGAGCCTACTTTTAAAAAAAATTAAGAATACAGTGTGCAAGCCAATGGTTTTAGCATATTCAACTGTGCACCCATCATCACAATCAATTGTACAACATTTTCATCACCTCAAATGGAAACCACGTAGTCTTTATCTGTGACCTCCCCCATCCTTCCACACGTTGCCGAGTGCTTTGTGACTGGCTTTTTCATTTAGCAAAATGTTTTCAAGGTTCTTTCAGGTTTTAGGAGCACTTCACTACTTTTTACTGCTGAATACCATTCCATAGTACAAATTTACCACAAGTTGTTTGTTTTGCTTTGTTTATTCATCAGTTGAAGAACATACGGGTTGTTCCTCCTATTCTGTTCAGCATACGAAAGCCTAGTCGTCTGAGATTGCCTTTCAATTCCCAGTTTTTGAGCACAGACATGTTTATCATTTTTATCACAGCTCCAAATTACTTCTTGGTTGGCTCATGAATAGAATCCTTGCTGAAACATTATATTCTGAAAACTGATAATAAAATTACAGGATTCTGTTTTGTTTTAAAAACCAGTTTATTAGACTTTTCAGAAATGTTTCTGACAATACCGTTGCTCTTTTACTCTATTTTGTAAAATTATATGAATAAAATATTTTTTAACATCAAGAGCAAAGTGACTCATAAAGGGGAAAAAGAAATCAAAACCCATATTCAAATGAAAAGGAATTTTTTTTCCAGGAGACATAACGACACAGCCTATGGAATTAGAACATTCTTGCCTCTCTTTTCTTAATTCCTTCATCAGTATAAGATTGCTGAAGAATGGGACACCCAGGTGGCTCAGTCAGTTAAGCATCTGACTTCAGCTCAGGTCATGATCTTGAGGTTCATGAGTTCAAGCCCCTTGTCCTGCTCTGTGCTGACAGCTGGGAGCCTGGAGCCTGCTTTGGATTCTGTCTCCCTCCCCCTGCCCCTCTGCCACTTGCTCTCTGTCTCTCTCTCTCAAATATAAACTTTAAAAAAAAATTTTTTTTAAAAAGATTGCTTAAGAGTAAAAAAAGTTAATCAAGTTAGGAGGCATCCATCATGGCTCGAAAATACACAAAGCAGCAGTACAGGGCAGCGTTCATCTTGATGCCTGTGTTAACTTTCTGTTGCTACCATTTGCCATCCGCGTGTTTTCTGGACAAATTACATCCTCCCCCACCCCACCCCCACTCCCGCCCTGGTCATCTCAAGAGCCTTCATCTATAAGTAAGGATTATAAGTTTTCTGTGAGAATCTTAGTGCACAATGGAATGTTTCGCAAAATACGGGTATAAACATGAGGGGGAAAAGCAAGAAATCACATTGTGAGAAAGTATCTTTCCATTTTCTTCAACTTCATGCAATTAACTCAAGAAGAGTATTGGTTTGCGCCAGTATGGTTCCTCTTTAACCCCTGTCTGAAACATCTGCAAGACTGAGAGAGCAGGTAGTTATCTAACTAAAATTTTTAAATTTTGTTGCCTTTAGCATTTAGTAATTTGAGTAAAGTATTAATTCTATCCACCTGAAGGCCCTTAACCCTGAATTTTGCCCCACTGTCTAGACTTCGTGCCAGGCTCAAGGACAAGGAGTCACTTATATTTTCTTTTTTATCTTCCGCCTCCTTAAACATAGAAAGAAGTGTCCTTGGCCCCAGGGTAAACAAAATCAAGCTATAAAGTGAGTACAGCTCTCTAGCAAAAGATTCCCAGTGAGTTGACAGAAAATTGAAAAGAAGGGAATAGGGAAAGGACAGGAATGTAAAATCCACATATTTTTTCATTCTCTATAAGTGTGAGATCATCCAAAAGGGGGCAAGCGTTTGGTTGGGTGTTTACACCATCCTCTCCACTGCCGCCACTGGGGAAGCGAGAACACTCTAAGACTCACACTCTGAACTGTAACAGCCCAAACTCTGGGTTTTGTGGCTCAGGTTATTCGCTCTGTCTTGTTTCCTCTCTGGCCATCCCCTCTGGGTCCTCCACCTCCCAGCATGAAGTAGCTTCTCCTTAGGGTCTTCCTTCTAAGAGAGTAAATGTTCTCTTGACTTCCAGGAGTATTGCTAACGGGGTGCACCCCAGGCAAAACGTTTATATCTTCCAGTTTTACCTTAAAATTTTGTGTTGATTTGCATTTTGTCCCAAGATTCACTCCTGCTTGGTTTCATTTTATATTTATTTACCTTCAGGAGAAAAAATTTAAACTTTTTTTTCAAACCTTTTGATCTGATTCATACACTAGAATGATGCCTCCACCAGTGGTCTTGTTATGGAATCTGGTCTGGATCACCCGGCGGAAGAACCAAGCGGCACTTGGAGGTCTTGGAAGGGAGGAGGTTTATTTTACACCAGTGGGCTCATAGGAGATCATTCTCCAGAGGTCTGAGCCCAGAGCAATTAGCAGAGGGAACAATTTATAGCCTGTTACTTCCGCATTCCTCATTAATCAGCGACAGGTGTTTCCTATTAACCTGTCGGCCATCTTACAACAGGTTTTGCCTATCAGTCTGTGATCCCAGACTTCAGTAGGAGTCAAAGAATGTACTTTGTACTAACAAAGTATGTACTAACTCCCTAACAAAGGAGTTAGCGTCAGAGAGCAGTGATTTCATCCCGACTTTCCAACCAGCCGGTGGTCAGGTTGTGACTATCTGAGATAGATAATGTCGGCCCTGAAATACAAAATTCAAAGATGCAGTTTTTGCCTTGAAACAAAATACTAGCCTAAACCTGTGCAAACAAAGATCATAGGAAAGAATTTTTCATCCAACTAGCATTTATTGAGTACCTACTACAATGCCTGGCACTATGCTACATAACATACAATCATGGTCAAAAGTACAGACTCTGGAATCAGACTGACTCAGTTCAAATCTCAGATCTGTCACTTCACTAGCTGTGTGACCTTGGACAATGTACTTTACTACTCTGTGCTTCCATTTCCCCACTATAAAAGGAGGATAGTGAGTAGTACCTACCCCAGAACATTATTATGAGGACAAAGTGAATTCATATTTTTAAAGCACTCATGGTAATGCCTAGCACATAGGAAATGGTATATAAGTTTTTGTTAAAGAAATAAAAATAGGCACCAAGAAACAAAGCAAACCCTTGTTCTCAGAGATTTAAATTCTAGTAGGGAGAGAAACAATAAACTAATAAACATATTATATAACAAAATACTGTGATAGACACTAGGAGGAAAAAGAAATCAGCCTGAAAGATGAGGGTGTAGCTTGGATAGTGTGGCCTGGGAAGATGTCTCTGAAAAGTGACTGTAATAGTCTGGGTTTTCCAGAGAAACGGAAGCAGGATGGATGAATGGATGGATGGATGGATGGATAGATAGATAGATAGATAGATAGATAGATAGATAGATAGGAAGAAAGAAGAAAGAAAGAAAGAAAGAAAGAAAGAAAGAAAGAAAGAAAGAAAGAAAGAAAGAAAGAAAGAAAGAAAGAAAGACAGACAGACAGGAAGAGAGAGAGAGGATGAGAGAGAGATTTAGTATAAGGTATTGATTAGCTCATATGATAGTGGAGGCTGAGAAGTCCCAAGATCTGATGCCTGCAATCTGGAGATGCTCTAAAGCTAATGGTAGAGTTTTACAGCCTGAGAGCCAACACACAATGGTAGAGTCCAGTCCAAGTCTGAAGGCCTGAGAACTAAGGAGCAGCAAAGGCAGAAGATCAAGATCTCAGATCATAAAGTCAGGCAGAAAACGAATTCAACTTTTCTTCTACTTTTTGTTCCAACGAGGCCCTGCACAGATTAGATAATACCGACCTATACTGAGAAGGGCAAACCACTTTACTCAGTTCACCAATTCAAACGCTAATCTCTCCTTGAAACACTCTCACAGACATACCCAAAAATAAAGTTTAATCAGATATCTGGGCATCCTATTATCTAGGCAAACTGACACATAAATTTTAACTATCACAGTGACATCTGAGTGCTTGTATAAAGAGGGTCAGGGAGTACACCATGTAGCTCTCTGAGCATATATTGTTCCATGCAGAAAGAACAGTAAGTACAAAGGCCCTGAGGTAGAGTATTTCCAATATTCAAGGAGCTGCAAAAAAGCCATTTGAGACTGGAATGAAGTAAACTTACACAGATGTTCACTGAACCCAAAATTGCAACTTAGAGCTCTGGAAGCAGCCCTAAACACAAGCTATTTTAAATAACCCAAAAATTGATCATTGCCACCTATAGATGGTGGGAGTTGAGGTCATTTTAAATTTCTTTTGAACCTTCCCAATTTTCCTCTATGACTTAATTTCTTTAGAATTAAGGGATGTAAAAAACCCTTTAAAACTTATGGAGTTAAATTTGTCTTTTTTTTTTTAATAGTTGAAGAAACTGAAGGAAGAGAACTTATATCTCCAGATGCTGCAGAAACTTAAATCTTGGTTGGCTTATTCCTACTTCTGGGAGTCTTGGCACCAGCATGCTGAAACTAGCCTCCCTCACTTCATGAAGGTGCTAAGTGAGGAAGGACCAGACTCTTATCAGCAGGCAGGCAAGAACCAGAGGACATTGGTTAGGGGAGGAAGTCATCAAAAGTGATAAGCCAAGAAAGCAGGAAGTCACTCAAGAACTTCCTCACCCAAAGAGGCTTTCAGACGTTGATCCTGTATAAAAGGTCCAGAAAAGTAGAACTCCTTCAAGTCATTCTACCTAACATAGTCATAGGTAAGTTGTAATTGTAACTAATTTGTCTAAAACTTAGCCAAGAATAAAGGAATATTATTTTATTTAACATACTTTCCTATACTGAGAGGACGATTATGAAGAAAAGTGAGTTTTAAAAATTGATTCATCAGGGTGCCTGGGTGTCACAGTTGGTTGAGCATTCAATCTTTTTTTATGTTTTATGTATTTTTGAGAGAGAAGACATGAGTGGGGGAGGGGCAGGGGAAGGAGGGGAGACAGAGGATCCAAAGTGGGCTCCTTGCTGACAGGAGATAACCCGATGAGGGACTTGATGAGATCATGACCTGAACTGAAGTCGGATGCTCAACCAACTGAGTCAGCCAGGCACCCAAGCATTCAACTCTTGATTTCAGCTCAAGTCATGAGATCAATTCCTGTGAGTTTATTGTTTTGCTCCCATGCCCAGTGTGGAGCCTGCTTAAGATTCCCTCTCCCTCTCTTATTTCTGTCCCTCTCTTGCTTATGCTCTTTCTTACTCTCTCTCTAAATAAAAATAAAATAAAAATAAAAATTGATGCATCTGTTCTACAAACATCTATGGAGGGACTCCTAGGAAAAAGGCACTGTGTTGTACAGTAAATAAAGTGCCTCAGAGAACTTAGAGCCCAGTGGGAGAGACAGCAGGCAATAAGCATGCAAATATATATCCTTACAACTGAGGTTTGTGCCAGGAAGGAAAAGGCAGAGTGAAGAAGACTATGAAAGGAAGACTTCATCTAGCCTGGGATGCTTTTGGATGCGTCCCAGGAAGTGCTATTTAAGCTGACATCTAAAAGATGAGACCTAGATGAGCAGAAAGAAATGTTGAAGAGAATAGGAATGTTCCAGGAAAGAGAACTGCAAACATGAAGGCCTTGAATGTCAGAGGAATTGGGGGTGTTCAAAGAAAGGAGTGAACTTTGGGTGCTGGGAAACAGTGAGAGAGATGGGGAGTGCTAAGACTTGAAAATGGGCATTACAGCAAGAGCCAAAGGGTGCAGTGCCTTTCACTTGGATGAAGGACATTGAAATTACCTTCGGAGAAATGCCAAGTCAATGAAGATCTTATGCAGAGGACTGATAATATTTTTACTCTAACGATATTGCTCTGGGGCACCTGGGTGGCTCAGTCGGCTAAGTGTCCAACTTTGGCTCAGGTCATGACCTCGACATGTGTTAGTTTGAGCCCCACATCAGCCTATCTGCTGTCAGCTTGGAGTCCACTTTGGAACCTCTGTCCTCTCCCTGTCTGCTCCTCCTCTGTTCAGTCATTCTCTTTCTCTCAAAAATGAATCAACATCGGGGTGCCTGGGTGGCTCAGTTGGTTAATTGTCTGACTTCGGCTCAGGCTATCACCTCTAGTTCATGAGTTTGAGCCCCACATTGGGCTCTGTGCTGACAGCTTGCAGACTGGGGCCTGCTTTGGATTCTGTGTCTCCCTTGCTTGCTCTCTGCCCCTCTCCAGCTCACACTGTCTCTCTCTGTCTCTCTCTCAAAAATAAACCTTAAAAAAAAAATATTTAAAGGGAATCAAGAGCAAAAAATGAACTATTGGGACCTCATCAAGATTAAAAGCTTCTGCACAGCCAAGGAAACAACCCAGAAAACTAATAGACAACTGACAGAATGGGAAAAGATAGTTGCAAATGACATATCAGATAAAGGGCTAGTATCCAAAATCTATAAGGAACTCACCAAACTCTACACCCGAAAAACAAACAATCCAGTGAAGAAATGGGCAGAAGATATGAACAGACACTTCTCCAAAGAGGACATCCAGATGGCCAACAGACACATGAAACGATGCTCAGCGTCACTCCTCATCAGGGAAATACAAATCAAAACCACACTGAGATACCACCTCATGCCAGTCAGAGTGGCTAACATGAGCAAATCAGAGGACTCTAGATGCTGGCGAGGATGTGGAGAAACGGGCACCCTCCTGCACTGTTGGTGGGAATGTAAACTGGTACAGCCCCTCTGGAAAACAGTGTGGAGGTTCCTCAGGAAACTAACA